>NC_135694.1:447500-600000 GCF_964276395.1 Gasterosteus aculeatus | reverse complement strand
CTATGAGGAAATGACTCTACTTCTCTGTAGTGACCAGCAGGGGGCGACTCCTCTGCTCCCATAGACGTCTATGAGGAAATGACTCTACTTCTCTGTAGTGACCAGCAGGGGGCGACTCCTCTGCTCCCATAGACGTCTATGAGGAAATGACTCTACTTCTCTGTAGTGACCAGCAGGGGGCGACTCCTCTGCTCCCATAGACGTCTATGAGGAAATGACTCTACTTCTCTGTAGTGACCAGCAGGGGGCGACTCCTCTGCTCCCATAGACGTCTATGAGGAAATGACTCTACTTCTCTCTTGATTTATTCCCTCAGTAAACATTGTAAACATGAGTTTATGGTCTCAGTCTCTAGTTTCAAGTCTATTTGAGAAGATGAAAGCTTTTTGTGATTATTTTGGTTTGATTTAAAGTACCTTTCAAAACAGAAAAAGAACAAAAGTACGAACAAAACTGCTTGAAAACTGTTTCTTCCGGAAGGTGTCGACGGATTCCAAACAGGCAGCTGCGTTTCCGGCGTTGCCGTCACGACAGAGTCCCGGCTGCTCAGCAGAAACTTTCAGAGGTTTTTCAGGAGAAAAGGGGTGGAGTCAGACCTCACGCTGAGGGTGGTCGACACGCCTCCTCGGTTGCCCCGCCCACAAAGTGTGCTTGAGCTGTGTCCCGACGGCGTGCACGTGCTCGTGATTGTCGTGAGGGCCGACCTGCTGCAGGACGACACACACCTTGAGGAGCACGTGGAGGTACACACACTCCCACACACACACACACACTCCCACTCACACAGACTCACACAGACACACAGACTCACACACACTCACACACACTCACACAGACACACACTCACACACCCTCCCACAGACTCACAGACTCACACAGACACACACACTCACTCACTCTGCAACACACATATTGCGTGTGTCTGTGTGTAGACTCTCTTTGGTCCAGACTGGCGTCGCCACGCCTTACTGGTCTTCACGCACGCCAACCACCTGAAGGGGGCGGAGCTTCAGCCGTCAGAGTACCTAACGCAGTCCAGCAGTTGGTTGAGAGCTCTGGCCGACGAGGCAGGAGGCGGAGTCTCGTTCCTGGACAACAGCTGCGATTGGGCTTCGATCCGAGGACGACCGCTCAGGGATCGGCTGCTCCGCCTCTCAGCAGGGAATCACCACGAAGCCCTGAGGGTTCGGACGGAGGTCTGATCCTCATCCTGACGGAGGTCTGATCCTCATCCTGTCGGAGGTCTGATCCTCATCCTGACGGAGGTCTGATCCTCATCCTGTCGGAGGTCTGATCCTGACGGAGGTCTGATCCTGACGGAGGTCTGATCCTCATCCTGTCGAAGGTCTGATCCTGACGGAGGTCTGATCCTCAGAACCCAAAACTAACGATAACTGTTATTTTTGAGGGTTCTAAATGAAACCTTTGGAATGTTCTCCTCTGGTTGGGAGTTAAGTGTTCTACCAAGAACCTCATGAAGTTAGTGACTTTATTTAGAATAAAGTCTCAGATATGACTTATTTAAATAATGTATGAGTTTTATTTTGGTAGTACACATTGTATTATATTGTAACTTTAAACTCTTATACAAACAACTCAAGTCAACAGCTGATTGTGTTTTTCGTTTTTAAATCAATAAACAACACTGATGTAACTTCAATGTAACCGTTTGTTTTCTTCTTCATTGGTCAGCTAACGGCACTAGCTAGGCTGCTAACCAGCTAACAGATTTCACAAAAAGCGAGCGCGCGTGGCGGGGAGTCTACTCGATGACGGCGTTGGTGAGGGAGGGGGCCCGGCACAGTCCCTTCCCCCTCACCTCGAACCCGCGGCCTTTGTAGTTGGCCACGCCCCTCGAGTCCACCTGCAGGTCGGGCTGAAGGATCTTCCAAATCCTGTTCCTGGACTGCAGCTCCCGGTCCGGCTTACCTGAGACACAGATGTTGATGGTTACCTGGGACACGCCCACTGTCATTACCCTCCTGGTTTGTCACCATGGTTACCGGGGTAGTTGAGAAAGGTGATTCGGTCCCCGGGACTGGAGCCCGTAGGCGGGGCCAACAACTCTCTGCGGCCATCGTGGGCGGAGCAACACAGGAGGCGGGCCTGGGAGACCACGCCCCTCACCTTACGGGCCTTGATGTTGCATAGCAACACGACCAAGCTGCCCTGCAGCGGCAGAGGAAACGCAATTTAGATCAATGTTATTTTTAGTAAAGATGCAGATATTAATAAATAAAGTCTGACAATATAATTATAACTATTTTAAGAACATAGTCGTTCTGTAATAGAAATTTAACAATACAGATAATTAAGTTGATTAATTATCAACTATTACAAATTATATATTTCAATATCAAAATCCATAACACGTTGCTACTAAAGACGTTTGTAACATAATGATAATGAACATTATAACATAATGTAACATTTCTATAATAAAGTTGTAGCATTTTGAATGCACAGTCCTCACCTCCTCCAGCTGTGTCTCCCCCCCCGGCTTGCTGACCACCGTTCGGGGGGCCGTCTCTCCGGCCTCCACCTCCTGCACCGTCAGGACCTCGGCCAGCGGGTGGCGCCGTATGCTGAGGATCCGCCCGACCCGCAGGTCCAATCGCGACACGTCAACGCGAGGCTCCGCCCCTATGGAGAGGGAGTCACGGGTGGGACGTCCTACAGTGAGAGAGAGAGAGAGAGAGAAGGATTAAGTATTCTTTTTTCATTCCTTTCCTCACTTCCTCCCTAATCTCACCTTTCCTCTCTCCTGTCCTCCTCCTGTCCCGTCTCTCTCTACGGTCATGTAAGGTGGGGGGAGGAGCAGCCATGTCTCCAGCAGGTGGAGTGACAGGTGATGTGTGGGCGGGCCTTAAAGGTGGAGGAGGCGGGGCCGGGGAGAGCAACGCTTTCGCTGAGGGAAAGAAACAGAAAACGGTTTAATCTGTTGGTTAAAAAAAAAGAAGTAATGAAGATTTTATTAGATTAAATGATGCTTCTGGAACAAGAACATAGTTTTAGAGCTTAAGACGCAGGAAGACATGGAGAGCGAGGACATTGCACAAAGTGAGGTCATTATATTGAAAGTTAGAACTTAAGGCCAAAAGTGAGGACGTTTTAGAAACCTTTAAACCCGTTTTGTGAATATTCCAGGAAACGTGAGAACATTGAACGTTGGAAGGATGACAAAGGAGGTCTGTTTACTGGTGGAGACTTGGCTTTAGGCTACGTGTGTGTGTGTGTGTGTGTGTGTGTGTGTGTGTGTGTGTGTGTGTGTGTGTGTGTGCGCCACACCAGTGCGTCTCCTCTGCTTGTCCTGCAGCTGAGTCCTCAGCTGCTCGATGTCTTTCTTCAGCTTCCCGTTCTCCACCAGCAGCTTCTTCTGGTCTCTGACGGACGCCTGCAGCACTGAACAAACACAACGAGTCTGATCTCCTCCACCAGGGGGCGCACTCGCCCACAAACCTCATCACACAAACCTCATCACACAAACCACATCACACAAACCGCATCACTCAAACCTCATCACACAAACCGCATCACTCAAACCTCATCACACAAACCGCATCACACAAACCTCATCACACAAACCTCATCACACAAACCAGATCACACAAACCGCATCACTCAGACCTCATCACACAAACCGCATCACACAAACCGCATCACTCAAACCTCATCACACAAACCTCATCACACAAACCACATCACACAAACCTCATCACACAAACCTCATCACACAAACCTCATCACACAAACCGCATCACTCAAACCTCATCACACAAACCTCATCACACAAACCGCATCACACAAACCTCATCACACAAACCGCATCACTCAAACCTCATCACACAAACCTCATCACACAAACCGCATCACACAAACCTCATCACACAAACCTCATCACACAAACCAGATCACACAAACCGCATCACTCAGACCTCATCACACAAACCGCATCACACAAACCGCATCACTCAAACCTCATCACACAAACCTCATCACACAAACCACATCACACAAACATCATCACACAAACCTCATCACACAAACCTCATCACACAAACCGCATCACTCAAACCTCATCACACAAACCTCATCACACAAACCGCATCACACAAACCTCATCACACAAACCTCATCACACAAACCGCATCACACAAACCGCATCACACAAACCTCATCACACAAACCGCATCACTCAGACCTCATCACACAAACCGCATCACACAAACCGCATCACTCAAACCTCATCACACAAACCTCATCACACAAACCGCATAACACAAACCTCATCACACAAACCTCATCACACAAACCGCATCACTCAGACCTCATCACACAAACCGCATCACACAAACCGCATCACTCAAACCTCATCACACAAACCTCATCACACAAACCACATCACACAAACCTCATCACACAAACCTCATCACACAAACCACATCACACAAACCGCATCACTCAAACCTCATCACACAAACCTCATCACACAAACCTCATCACACAAACCTCATCACTCAAACCTCATCACTCAGACCTCATCACACAAACCGCATCACACAAACCGCATCACTCAAACCTCATCACACAAACCTCATCACACAAACCTCATCACACAAACCGCATTACACCTCCCGTCGCTGGATTCCACAAAGAGACAACGTTTGAGACAAAGAGACAAAGGACATATGGACGTGGATTTAAATCCCAACGTGTCTTTTGTCTCTCACGCTGTTTCTCTCTAATCAGCAGCGCCTGAGTCCTGACGTAGTCCACGATCTGCTCGCCGTCCTTCGGGTCCAGTTTAATGAGCGCGGCGGCAAAGCTGAGGACGAAGAGTAGAGAGTTATTTGTGTTTCCATTAATGTTTCCTTCAATAAAAAGACCCAATTATCAACAACCAATAATCAATGTTTTTCTTCAACTTGCTTCATACAGAAACTTAAAGGAAAATGAAGGATTCCAAGCTTCTCCTCACTGGTTACACCTTAAATCCGTCTGCTACATTACTTCTTATTATATTTACACTATGAAAAGTAAATTCTGCAACACTTTTGTAAGATCTTAGTCCGTAGATGTTTTTAAGATTGTAGAGGAGTCGCCCCCTGCTGGTCACTACAGAGAAGTAGAGTCATTTCCTCATAGACGTCTATGGGAGCAGAGGAGTCGCCCCCTGCTGGTCACTACAGAGAAGTAGAGTCATTTCCTCATAGACGTCTATGGGAGCAGAGGAGTCGCCCCCTGCTGGTCACTACAGAGAAGTAGAGTCATTTCCTCATAGACGTCTATGGGAGCAGAGGAGTCGCCCCCTGCTGGTCACTACAGAGAAGTAGAGTCATTTCCTCATAGACGTCTATGGGAGCAGAGGAGTCGCCCCCTGCTGGTCACTACAGAGAAGTAGAGTCATTTCCTCATAGACGTCTATGGGAGCAGAGGAGTCGCCCCCTGCTGGTCACTACAGAGAAGTAGAGTCATTTCCTCATAGACGTCTATGGGAGCAGAGGAGTCGCCCCCTGCTGGTCACTACAGAGAAGTAGAGTCATTTCCTCATAGACGTCTATGGGAGCAGAGGAGTCGCCCCCTGCTGGTCACTACAGAGAAGTAGAGTCATTTCCTCATAGACGTCTATGGGAGCAGAGGAGTCGCCCCCTGCTGGTCACTACAGAGAAGTAGAGTCATTTCCTCATAGACGTCTATGGGAGCAGAGGAGTCGCCCCCTGCTGGTCACTACAGAGAAGTAGAGTCATTTCCTCATAGACGTCTATGGGAGCAGAGGAGTCGCCCCCTGCTGGTCACTACAGAGAAGTAGAGTCATTTCCTCATAGACGTCTATGGGAGCAGAGGAGTCGCCCCCTGCTGGTCACTACAGAGAAGTAGAGTCATTTCCTCATAGACGTCTATGGGAGCAGAGGAGTCGCCCCCTGCTGGTCACTACAGAGAAGTAGAGTCATTTCCTCATAGACGTCTATGGGAGCAGAGGAGTCGCCCCCTGCTGGTCACTACAGAGAATGCAGCTTTAACTCATAGACGTTGCGCACTGATTCAGCGCTTTTATTAACCCTAAACCCACAACCAGGAGTCTTGACCCTTAATTATCCTGCTTGACCTTGTGAGGACATTATTTTGTCTCCAAATGGTGTTGGAGTCCCCACAATGTGAGTAAAACAGGCGCTCACACACACACAGACACACAGCAGCAGCTGATCACTGAAATGCAGAAAGAAGAGCAGCTGCAGCCTCGGCTATAAATATCAGCCAAGTGTTGGAGTACTTCATCTAAGTACAAGCAGTAGTATTGCAACTGAAACATTATTATTATGCAGAAGGATTACTTCATTATTCTCTTTTAATTGTAATTATGTCAACGATTAGTTTCGGAATGTTCTGGAGGTGGAAATCATCTAACAACTAAATCAGTTTATAAAGTAGAGAACTTAACAAACAATTTCATAAAAAGAGCTCTTACAGTAAATAATGGAATAAATATTTTCCATGTTTTACTTAAAATGTATTAAAAAAAATATGATTTGCCACAAAACAACATCTACACCAACATGTGGGATTCGGTAATAAAAGAATAAATAATTTGAAATCATCTCATCTGAAATGTTACGTCTTATTTAGCTCTAAAAAACACTGTTTGGATCTTCATGTTATCTTTGACTGTACTAAAGACCATGAGACAGACAACTCGTCCGTCGCACTGTACGATCATAGCATTGTAGCATTAGCATTAGCATTGTAGCGTTGTAGTATCTCTCTGGGACGTACCCGGGTTTGAAGAGCTCGTCCACATTCTGCATATTGTCCATGTTGTAGACACGTAGTCGGTCTGCCGGTCGGAGGTGGACAGAGATCAGAGTTTGTCCCGACCGAGACTCAGTCCCCCAGCTGCTCAGAGGTCAAAGGTCAAACTCCTCCCCTTTCAAAGAGTTACTGCGAACATGCTCTCATGACGAAGGAAACCTTGTATTTTCCTGAATGTTTTATCGCCCCATCATCAACCGGGGGGCTGGAGTCTGTCCCGCCGACTTCAGGTGATAGACGGGTCCGTCCTGGACTGGTCACCAGCCAACACAGAGACACACAAGCACTCACACACCGACGGGCCATTCAGAGTCCAACCAGCCCGACCCCCAGAGCACGTCTGTGGGAGGAACCCGTGGGTTCTCTCCGGGTTCTCCGGGTTCCTCCTCCCACAGTCCAGAGACGTGCGCCGAATGTTTTATGTTCGTTTAAATCCTCCACTGAGGTTAACGTACTAATACCACATTTTATAAATAGTCTGTTAAAACTTGCAGCTACTTACATTATGCAAGAGAAAGGTAAAGAACTCACTGAGCGGTTTTCATGGTTTAGTTTTTATTTAGACGTTTACTCAATGACATTTCAGAGCTTTAACACCTGATGTATTCACTATACTATGACAACACTAATATTACGTATATATGCACAAGTACTAGAAAAAAGAAAAGTATTGGATTTAAAAAAAATACTATAGAGAATATTATTTAGAATTAAAACAACACCAAGAACCTTCCAACTGAGGGCAAGTTGCTCATCTAGTCGATCTATGCAGACGTCGAATGTTGCATCGAGCTTTAGATTCATGTGGTTTTCTGAATTTCACTTTTCACATTTGTTTTGTTTTATAAGCTTTTGTTTCTTCACATCAGGTTCAACGTGTTGGTTTTAAAATGAGTTATTGGGTGTTAACGTTGTTTCTCAGCAGGGCGATGAAGGAGAAGCATCATCTTCTTCTCTCTGCGTCTCCATGGAGACGCTGAGACGCTGACCGGCCGCCTCACGTTTACCACAAGGCAACTTTTTGAGCTAAAAAAATTTGGAATTTATCTAATCAATAAAACGTCCGTTTGTGCTGATTTCAAATATCAAATTTCAATTTCTGAATTCACATCATCGTCCATCAAGGAGGAAACAACAACAACAACAACAAGTCACAACGCGAGCTCGCGCGCTAGGTGAGTCAATGACGTCACTCTCCGGAGGTGAGTCAGCAGGTGCGCGTCACAGGAAGCCGCCGCACCAGCTCGCGCTGACAGGGAGCGCGCGTGCGCAGTCACGTGGAGGGCGTGAGTTCAGGAAGCAGAGGAAGTTTTTGGGGAGACGAAGTAAAGTCCCGAGAGGAGGAAGTTACATTTGATCATTTTAAGCCGGGACGTTATTCTGTATTGATCCCCGCGCGCGCGTCACAGGTAGATCGTGCGCGTGACGTTAGAGGACGAGGAACCGTCCGACAGGTGAGCGTCTCTTCCGGCTCCTGAGGTCCGGGTGGATTAAGCTCGTCGTTCCCTGAGAAAACATCTACAGTGAGTAAAAGCTCCGGAGGATCAATCAATCTATCAATCAATCAATCGATCGATCGATCAGTTCAAGTTATCAGTAGTGTGGGAGAGATGATTGTTTCTAAACTTTCACAGCTCTCAGTTCCTCTCATGTACTGATCCATAATGTTGTTTTATTTAACACAAGTTAATTCATTTGGTGTAGTATTAAAAAAATATAAAATATACAATAATTATATTCACTGTGAGTAGGAGTACACACACACACACACACACACACACACGTATATATATCGAAATAAATGAATAAATGTACCTAATCTATAGCATTGGATATTAAATCATTTATAAATAATTCATCATAAATTATAAATGAATGAATGTATTTTAACGCCGATGCAACGGCAACTATTCAGATTATTAATAAAAACACATTCTGGCTTCAATTCACATTAATCTGCTTTTGTAGACGAATAAGAACAACTCTGAGACGTCAGTGGGCCTTTTTAACTAATGTGACACTAAAGTCGTCTCCAACGTAGAAGCAGGAAAGGAATGTGTGGCTGATACTTGTGACTGGATCCAATCTGTGATTTTGGGGTGAATTGCGTCCTCGTGGTTTTTAACTCGATTAGCGTCGTAAACAGGAAGTCGGTTCTTCTTCTCTTCTTAACGTGACGTCACAGAGCAGCAGAGGTTTCAGAGGCTGAACCTTAACTTTAATAAATTATACTCAATTTATTGGCCTTCATGTCAAAGGTCAAAGCGTGTTTAGTAAATGGTGAAACTGTTGAAATAATGTTTTTGCTCATTTTATACTTCAATGTTTTCATATATAATTTAATAAACATATATATTTTTTCACAGTCTTTTTTGTAAAAATATCTTTTACGTCCCTTAAATGTGTTTTTTACAAAAAATTAGCATTTTATTATTTGATCAATTGTTTTACTGGTAGAAAAACCCTAAATTCAGTTTTTAGCTTAAAGACGACCAGAAACTAAAGAAACATCACTGTTCCCTTTAGGCCGGACTCTGTGTCTATCGGGCTTCATGAAGAACACATTTATGAATCAGATACTTGATGCACAGAATCTGACATTTATATGTATTTTAGTTGTAAATCAGTATAAATACGTATTATCACGACTAAAAGTGTCCTCAGCAAGTTACATTTAGAGGTGGTTTCAGCGTTAAGATGCCGTCTGACTCGTTCTGGAGTCTCACGGGTATCAGCCCTCCTAAATACCCCCGCCCCCTAACTCCCTCCCCCCCTAACTCCCCCCCTCCCCTCCCACCTCTAACTCCCCCCGCCCCCCCTAAATCCCCCCGAACCCCTAACTCCCTCCCCTAACCCCCCCCCCCCCCCCCTCTTGCGTGTCCTTTGCGTGTCTCTGAAAACGCAGAAGCACAAACCAGGCTTTAGTGTGTTAAATCAGCGCTTGTGAAAGTTAAATAGTAAATTAGTTAATTCAACGTGAAACTAATTCATTTCTTAACTATTAAACTATTATTAATCAGCTGACACGTTGCAGGCGCTGTGATTGGTCGGTGAAGAGGAGAAGCTCCTCCCCATTGTTGAAGGCCGACCGATGGCGGCGGAGGAACTGATCCGGGACCGCGACGACGTCCGTCCCCACGTGGAGGCGGACGTGACCGCGGAGCATCCCGACGCGCCTCTGAGGGCGGCCAACGGCAACCCCAGTCGCCACGCCTCCACGCCGCCGCCGCCGGCTGACTCCGCCCCCGAGGAGCCGCCGGAGTGCGGCAAGCTGAGCAGCCTGTTCAAGCAGAACCAGCTGATCCACTCGCTGAGCAGCGGGCTGCGGCGCCACTGCGACTACGTGAAGATCGCCGTGCCGGAGGAGCGCGGCGACTCGCTGCCCGCCGAGTGGTGGAAGACGGGCGTGGCTTTCCTCTACGCGCTCTTCGTCCTGGTCTTCACCACCGTCATCATCACCGTGGTGCACGAGCGGGTGCCGGACAAGTCGGTGAGTCCGCCGCTGCCCGACAAGTTCTTCGACTACGTGGACCGCGCGGCGTGGGCCTTCACCGTCACCGAGGTCAACGGCCTCATCCTCTGCGGCCTGTGGCTCGTCCAGCTGCTCTTCCTCAAGCACAAGTACGCTACCGGGGGGTCTTGTACAGTAGCTCATTCATATGATGCTGCCTAATACGTATGTGAACATACCGTGTACATGTACTTGTACTGTGTACTTGTACTTGTCTGGCAGAGCCATCGTTGGCCGTCGCTGCTTCTTCCTCATCGGGACTCTCTACATGTATCGCTGTGTCACCATGTACATCACCACCCTGCCGGTGCCGGGCAAGCACATGGTGTGCGCTCCAAAGGTACAAGTACTCACCAAGTACTCACCAAGTACTCACCAAGTACTCACGCTTACTGCGTGTACTCGGGCCTCCCGTGGAGTAAATGTGTGTTCCGTGTTGTCGTCTCTCTGCAGCTGTACAACGACTCCACGGGGAAGATCTGGAGGATCCTGGGGATGATCTCAGGAGGAGGTAACCAATGAACATCTGAGTCCAACAGAGGAGATCCTGCTCTCTGATTGGCTGAAAGCCACCGAAGCTAATCGTAGCTTCATTAAACCATTTAGAAATGGGCGGGAAATGTGATTTTTACTCTTAGACCACCAAACATTGTTATTTGTGAATTAATGTTATATTTTGGGTGCAAATAACCGCTCGTCAACCTGTCAGCTAGCTTGTGAAGTAGCCGTGGCTAGGCTAAGCTAAGCTAAGCTAGGACCAAAGCTTAAGACTAAAAGCTGTGTTTAAAATGTTCCATTTTGTACATGAATAATGACGTAGTCACAGCTCTTGTGTAGCTGCTTCCTCTTTGGACCTGCTGTCACTTTGTTACTTGTCTGTTACTTGTTCGTTGCACTTTATGCTTAATATTTTTCTTTTTAAATATTTAAAATGTTTAACTTTATTCCCTTGTTTTATACTAACCCATAGCCTTATTCTACTAACCCATTGCATTAACATTTCATTCCACTTTATTTTATTACTTGTGCACTGTTGTCTTGTCTGTCTACTGTCGCGCACTAACCGCCAAGACAAATTCCTTGTATGTTTGACATATTTTGGCAAATAAATGTTTCCTGATCCTGATTCCTGATTCACACGTTGTTGTTGTTGTTGTTGTGGTTCAGGTCTGTCTCTGACCGGGTCCCACCTGATGTGTGGTGACTTCCTGTACAGCGGTCACACCGTCATGTTGACGCTCTCCTACCTCTTCATCAAGGAGTGTGAGTACAGAATCATCCATCTATAGATCTAAAGATTTGACATTACTGTCTTTATTAGGGTAAAATATTTTAATATAAATTGCTTTTATTTGTATCACCTTTTTATTTAAAAAATGCATTTAGTGATTTTTCCATTATACATAATGTGTGTGTGTGTGTGTGTGTGTGTGTGTGTACCAGACTCCCCGCGCTGGATGTGGTGGTACCACTGGTCCTGTTATACGTGTGTATAATATTATGTGTGTGTACCAGACTCCCCGCGCTGGATGTGGTGGTACCACTGGTCCTGTTATACGTGTGTATAATATTATGTGTGTGTACCAGACTCCCCGCGCTGGATGTGGTGGTACCACTGGTCCTGTTATACGTGTGTATAATATGATGTGTGTGTACCAGACTCCCCGCGCTGGATGTGGTGGTACCACTGGTCCTGTTATACGTGTGTATAATATTATGTGTGTGTGTACCAGACTCCCCACGCTGGATGTGGTGGTACCACTGGTCCTGTTATATGTGTGTATAATATTATGTGTGTGTGTACCAGACTCCCCACGCTGGATGTGGTGGTACCACTGGTCCTGTTATATGTGTGTATAATATTATGTGTGTGTGTACCAGACTCCCCACGCTGGATGTGGTGGTACCACTGGTCCTGTTATATGTGTGTATAATATTATGTGTGTGTGTACCAGACTCCCCACGCTGGATGTGGTGGTACCACTGGTCCTGTTATACGTGTGTATAATATGATGTGTGTGTGTACCAGACTCCCCACGCTGGATGTGGTGGTACCACTGGTCCTGTTATACGTGTGTATAATATGATGTGTGTGTACCAGACTCCCCACGCTGGATGTGGTGGTACCACTGGTCCTGTTATACGTGTGTATAATATTATGTGTGTGTGTACCAGACTCCCCACGCTGGATGTGGTGGTACCACTGGTCCTGTTATACGTGTGTATAATATTATGTGTGTGTGTACCAGACTCCCCGCGCTGGATGTGGTGGTACCACTGGTCCTGTTATACGTGTGTATAATATTATGTGTGTGTACCAGACTCCCCGCGCTGGATGTGGTGGTACCACTGGTCCTGTTATATGTGTATAATATTATGTGTGTGTACCAGACTCCCCGCGCTGGATGTGGTGGTACCACTGGTCCTGTTATATGTGTGTATAATATTATGTGTGTGTACCAGACTCCCCACGCTGGATGTGGTGGTACCACTGGTCCTGTTATACGTGTGTATAATATTATGTGTGTGTACCAGACTCCCCACGCTGGATGTGGTGGTACCACTGGTCCTGTTATACGTGTGTATAATATGATGTGTGTGTACCAGACTCCCCACGCTGGATGTGGTGGTACCACTGGTCCTGTTATACGTGTGTATAATATGATGTGTGTGTACCAGACTCCCCGCGCTGGATGTGGTGGTACCACTGGTCCTGTTATACGTGTGTATAATATGATGTGTGTGTACCTGACTCCCCGCGCTGGATGTGGTGGTACCACTGGTCCTGTTATACGTGTGTATAATATGATGTGTGTGTACCAGACTCCCCGCGCTGGATGTGGTGGTACCACTGGTCCTGTTATACATGTGTATAATATGATGTGTGTGTACCAGACTCCCCGCGCTGGATGTGGTGGTACCACTGGTCCTGCTGGCTGCTCAGCGCCTCGGGGGTCGTCTGCATCCTGGTCGCTCACGAGCACTACAGCGTGGACGTGGTGATCGGCTACATCGCCAGCACCCGGACCTTCTGGTGGTACCACACCATGGCCGACACACACGTAAGTGCACACGCGCTGCATTAAAGGTACTGACCAATAGATTCGTCCAATAAAAATACTCTTTTATTTTCCAATACTGCAAATAATAACTACAGCGGACAATGAGCATCGTGTTTAGAGTCGTTTGATGGTTTAAGCGTCGCTCATCAATGGGACGTTGAGTGCACACGTTCTTGGTTCCCAGAGGATGAACCCACCTGACGTACGTCACATGACTACAAACAGGAAGCAGTCTGATGAAAACATCCATTCAATGTTTTTACATGAGATATAAAAGTCAGTGAATAAAATTAAATGACATGACGTACAAAAATAAATGAAACCAGATATTAAACATTACAAGGCAACATGAGATGAGTAGATGATCCCAAAACATATTAATACATTATCTTATTAATAGAAGAAGAAGAAGAAAAAGAAGATCGATAGCAGTGAATCTGAAAACAGAACGTTCAGACCGATTGATTTTACCGACTGGCTTATTTCAATATCACTTCTCTATATATACTTTATATCTACGGATATATATACATGGTGTGTGTATGTATATATATATATATATATATTTATATCCAACCAAAAGTGTCGTATTAATGGTTCCGCACGAAGTAAAAGCCACATTTGCGCTTCGGTTCGTTCATTTCTTGGTGCGTTTCTTCATCAGGCTCTTCGTCAGCCGCCCAGCAGCTTCCTGTGGAGGACCTGGTGGAGCCCCGTCTTCAACTTCCTGGAGAGGAACGTCCACACGGCCGTCCCCATCACCTTCTCATGGCCGGTCACGCTGCCCTCCTGCTGCAGGCCGCGGTACCGCATGGTGGAGGGGGGGAGGGACGAGTGATGGAGGGGAGGGACGAGTGAAGGAGGGGAGGGACGAGTGATGGAGGGAGGGAGGGGGGGGTGAGGGATGGAGGAGGAGGGACAGGTCTCGTAGTTTCTTTATTTGAAGCTTTGTCTCCTGCGTACCGAGGAGGAGGAGGAGGAGGAAAAAGACGTTTTCATTATTGCGATCAGCTGCTTCTCATTGATGACCTGATTTAATAAGCACAGGACCGACCTTCACCAGGTGTTTCCTCTGGTTTTCCTTCTTCACGTCTTATTCCGCGTGGACACAAACCTTCATCCAAGAGGAAAAGTGTCCCGTCTCCGGGTGGCTGATGGCAGGTTTCCTTTAACGTCTCCTTTGCCTCCATGGACGCGCTGAAGGACGTCCGAGTGTCCACAGAGCCGCTGAACTCAAACCACGAGCTGCTGTCAGAAGCTCAAGCAGAAGCTGCAGACGGACGTCTTTGTGGTTCTGGATGAAACGGGAAACACGAAGGGACCTTAAGAATGTGTTTTATTGTTCACACGTTCATCTCTGTCTGAATTTGAGGATTAAAACGTTCCTCAGAAGACAAACCGGATTCACAGGGGATCAAACAGGAAGTGAAAGAAGCAGCAGTTCATGTTTACGTGTTTACGGACACGTTGTATCATCTGAACACGTTCTTATCGTCAGTAGAATATTACGGGTTTAATTCTGTTGTCTTTTCAAAAATATGGACAAAAGAAACTGAATATTTTGTGCATGTGAACATTTTTTTTGTGTTCAAGTGAATTTTAGCCAAAGAAGCCAAATAAATCCACCAAATGTTTCCTGTTTCTCTAAAGTTACCAAATGACTCAGAACTCTGAAGAGTGAAACCGGACTTTAGGAACCTGCAGCTCTCGTTCTGGTGCGGCGTGAAGGTTTGGATAACCCTGGTTAACCCGTGGAGGTCACATGACTGTGTGTAGGGAGGGTGCTTGTAAACGGCGTCCTGTATTGTTGTTGTTTTTCTATTTACATCTGAGAATGTTTGTTCTTTGTTCTGCTTCAGAAGCTCTGGAAGGTTCTACGCGTTTCCTGACGCTTCGTTGTGCGTCGAGTCAAACAAAGACGCGTCGGACAGTTTTTCATAATAAAACATTTGTTTATTGTTGTTGTTTACTCATTCGATTGTTTGTTTTTTAGTCCAGCTGGTCCAACCAACAGGTCCTTTTATTCAGAATCTGTTCATATTACTACTAGTACGACTAGTCCCCGAGTATTACTACTAAGAGGTACTACTAGTAGTACTACTAGAGGAACTATGACAGAATACAACTGTTAATCAGTTCAGAAGACGCCGTATGTATTAAACACATTAAAGTGTTGAACATTCAGTAGCAACTGCATTTTAAAGATAAAGGAGCTTTTATTTTGTTGACTTTTCACCTTCCTGTGGTTCCTTTTACCCTGGAAAGAGAAGAAGAAGAAGAAGCGCGCACACACACACACACAGACACACACAGACACACACCCAGTGTCCTCGTGTCACACACGCATGACACCAAAGTGGAACCCGGCCCATGTGACATCACTGGTTATTGATGCGAGCTGCTGCTCGTCTCTCTTCAGGTCAGAGGTTCCCAACATGGGGGCCGGGGCCTCCAGGGGGTCGCCAGACCAATCTGAGGGCCCAGAGATGATTAACGGGAAAGAAGAAGAAGCGTTGATACTATAAAAATAATCATAAATAAATAGCAAACCCAGTTAATTAACTGGTCCGGAGCTCTGTAACAAAGACGTCTTATTGTCCCTGTTCGTCTCGTCCATCTCGTCAGACTAAAGTCACGTTTTACTGTCCCTGTTCGTCTCGTCCATCTCGTCAGACTAAAGTCACGTCTTATTGTCCCTGTTCGTCTCGTCCATCTCGTCAGACTAAAGTCACGTCTTATTGTCCCTGTTCGTCTCGTCCATCTCGTCAGACTAAAGTCACGTTTTACTGTCCCTGTTCGTCTCGTCCATCTCGTCAGACTAAAGTCACGTTTTATTGTCCCTGTTCGTCTCGTCCATCTCGTCAGACTAAAGTCACGTCTTATTGTCCCTGTTCGTCTCGTCCATCTCGTCAGACTAAAGTCACGTCTTATTGTCCCTGTTCGTCTCGTCCATCTCGTCAGACTAAAGTCACGTTTTATTGTCCCTGTTCGTCTCGTCCATCTCGTCAGACTAAAGTCACGTCTTATTGTCCCTGTTCGTCTCGTCCATCTCGTCAGACTAAAGTCACGTCTTATTGTCCCTGTTCGTCTCGTCCATCTCGTCAGACTAAAGTCACGTTTTATTGTCCCTGTTCGTCTCGTCCATCTCGTCAGACTAAAGTCACGTCTTATTGTCCCTGTTCGTCTCGTCCATCTCGTCAAACTAAAGTCACGTTTTACTGTCCCTGTTCGTCTCGTCCATCTCGTCAAACTAAAGTCACGTTTTATTGTCCCTGTTCGTCTCGTCCATCTCGTCAGACTAAAGTCACGTCTTATTGTCCCTGTTTGTCTCGTCCATCTCGTCAGACTAAAGTCACGTCTTACTGTCCCTGTTTGTCTCGTCCATCTAGTCAGACTAAAGTCACGTCTTACTGTCCCTGTTTGTCTCGTCCATCTCGTCAGACTAAAGTCACGTCTTATTGTCCCTGTTCGTCTCGTCCATCTCGTCAGACTAAAGTCACGTTTTACTGTCCCTGTTCGTCTCGTCCATCTCGTCAGACTAAAGTCACGTTTTACTGTCCCTGTTCGTCTCGTCCATCTCGTCAGACTAAAGTCACGTTTTACTGTCCCTGTTCGTCTCGTCCATCTCGTCAGACTAAAGTCACGTCTTATTGTCCCTGTTCGTCTCGTCCATCTCGTCAGACTAAAGTCACGTCTTATTGTCCCTGTTCGTCTCGTCCATCTCGTCAGACTAAAGTCACGTTTTACTGTCCCTGTTCGTCTCGTCCATCTCGTCAGACTAAAGTCACGTTTTATTGTCCCTGTTCGTCTCGTCCATCTCGTCAGACTAAAGTCACGTTTTATTGTCCCTGTTCGTCTCGTCCATCTCGTCAAACTAAAGTCACGTTTTATTGTCCCTATTCGTCTCGTCCATCTCGTCAGACTAAAGTCACGTTTTACTGTCCCTGTTCGTCTCGTCCATCTCGTCAGACTAAAGTCACGTTTTATTGTCCCTGTTCGTCTCGTCCATCTCGTCAGACTAAAGTCACGTTTTATTGTCCCTGTTCGTCTCGTCCATCTCGTCAGACTAAAGTCACGTTTTACTGTCCCTGTTCGTCTCGTCCATCTCGTCAAACTAAAGTCACGTTTTATTGTCCCTGTTCGTCTCGTCCATCTCGTCAGACTAAAGTCACGTTTTACTGTCCCTGTTCGTCTCGTCCATCTCGTCAGACTAAAGTCACGTTTTACTGTCCCTGTTCGTCTCGTCCATCTCGTCAGACTACTGTCCCTGTTCGTCTCGTCCATCTCGTCAGACTAAAGTCACGTCTTACTGTCCCTGTTCGTCTCGTCCATCTCGTCAGACTAAAGTCACGTTTTACTGTCCCTGTTCGTCTCGTCCATCTCGTCAGACTAAAGTCACGTCTTATTGTCCCTGTTCATCTCGTCCATCTCGTCAGACTAAAGTCACGTTTTACTGTCCCTGTTCGTCTCGTCCATCTCGTCAGACTAAAGTCACGTCTTATTGTCCCTGTTCATCTCGTCCATCTCGTCAGACTAAAGTCACGTTTTACTGTCCCTGTTCGTCTCGTCCATCTCGTCAGACTAAAGTCACGTTTTACTGTCCCTGTTCGTCTCGTCCATCTCGTCAGACTACTGTCCCTGTTCGTCTCGTCCATCTCGTCAGACTAAAGTCACGTCTTACTGTCCCTGTTCGTCTCGTCCATCTCGTCAGACTAAAGTCACGTTTTACTGTCCCTGTTCGTCTCGTCCATCTCGTCAGACTAAAGTCACGTCTTATTGTCCCTGTTCATCTCGTCCATCTCGTCAGACTAAAGTCACGTTTTACTGTCCCTGTTCGTCTCGTCCATCTCGTCAGACTAAAGTCACGTCTTATTGTCCCTGTTCATCTCGTCCATCTCGTCAGACTAAAGTCACGTTTTACTGTCCCTGTTCGTCTCGTCCATCTCGTCAGACTAAAGTCACGTTTTACTGTCCCTGTTCGTCTCGTCCATCTCGTCAGACTAAAGTCACGTTTTACTGTCCCTGTTCGTCTCGTCCATCTCGTCAGACTAAAGTCACGTTTTACTGTCCCTGTTCGTCTCGTCCATCTCGTCAGACTAAAGTCACGTTTTATTGTCCCTGTTCGTCTCGTCCATCTCGTCAGACTAAAGTCACGTTTTATTGTCCCTGTTCGTCTCGTCCATCTCGTCAGACTAAAGTCACGCTTTACTGTCCCTGTTCGTCTCGTCCATCTCGTCAGACTAAAGTCACGTTTTACTGTCCCTGTTCGTCTCGTCCATCTCGTCAGACTACTGTCCCTGTTCGTCTCGTCCATCTCGTCAGACTAAAGTCACGTCTTACTGTCCCTGTTCGTCTCGTCCATCTCGTCAGACTAAAGTCACGTTTTACTGTCCCTGTTCGTCTCGTCCATCTCGTCAGACTAAAGTCACGTCTTATTGTCCCTGTTCATCTCGTCCATCTCGTCAGACTAAAGTCACGTTTTACTGTCCCTGTTCGTCTCGTCCATCTCGTCAGACTAAAGTCACGTCTTATTGTCCCTGTTCATCTCGTCCATCTCGTCAGACTAAAGTCACGTTTTACTGTCCCTGTTCGTCTCGTCCATCTCGTCAGACTAAAGTCACGTTTTACTGTCCCTGTTCGTCTCGTCCATCTCGTCAGACTAAAGTCACGTTTTACTGTCCCTGTTCGTCTCGTCCATCTCGTCAGACTAAAGTCACGTTTTATTGTCCCTGTTCGTCTCGTCCATCTCGTCAGACTAAAGTCACGTTTTATTGTCCCTGTTCGTCTCGTCCATCTCGTCAGACTAAAGTCACGTTTTACTGTCCCTGTTCGTCTCGTCCATCTCGTCAGACTAAAGTCACGTCTTATTGTCCCTGTTCGTCTCGTCCATCTCGTCAGACTAAAGTCACGTTTTACTGTCCCTGTTCGTCTCGTCCATCTCGTCAGACTAAAGTCACGTCTTATTGTCCCTGTTCATCTCGTCCATCTCGTCAGACTAAAGTCACGTTTTACTGTCCCTGTTCGTCTCGTCCATCTCGTCAGACTAAAGTCACGTCTTATTGTCCCTGTTCATCTCGTCCATCTCGTCAGACTAAAGTCACGTTTTACTGTCCCTGTTCGTCTCGTCCATCTCGTCAGACTAAAGTCACGTTTTACTGTCCCTGTTCGTCTCGTCCATCTCGTCAGACTAAAGTCACGTTTTACTGTCCCTGTTCGTCTCGTCCATCTCGTCAGACTAAAGTCACGTTTTATTGTCCCTGTTCGTCTCGTCCATCTCGTCAGACTAAAGTCACGTTTTATTGTCCCTGTTCGTCTCGTCCATCTCGTCAGACTAAAGTCACGTTTTACTGTCCCTGTTCGTCTCGTCCATCTCGTCAGACTAAAGTCACGTCTTATTGTCCCTGTTCGTCTCGTCCATCTCGTCAGACTAAAGTCACGTTTTACTGTCCCTGTTCGTCTCGTCCATCTCGTCAGACTAAAGTCACGTCTTATTGTCCCTGTTCGTCTCGTCCATCTCGTCAGACTAAAGTCACGTTTTACTGTCCCTGTTCGTCTCGTCCATCTCGTCAGACTAAAGTCACGTCTTACTGTCCTTCCCTTCCAGTCTTTACGTTTCTCTGATTTATTACTTTAAGTCACTAAAGTCACCGCTTCATATTTTCCCCTCTGAGCTCATTCGCTGTGACAGATGTGTCGACATCTGCAGGGACGCTCACCTGTCACCTTTGGGGGCGGGTCAAGGACTCGTCTTCAAGCTCACAGGAGAAATGGAGAAAACTCTTAGGTGACCCTTTTCATTTAAAACCTTGATGGAACCAAGTTATTGATAACAGAACTTATTGATAACAGAACGTGTTGATAACAGAACTTGTTGATAACAGAACGTATTGATAACAGAGCTTATTGATAACAGAAATTATTGATAACAGAACTTATTGATAACAGAACTTGTTGATAACAGAACTTGTTGATAACAGAACGTATTGATAACAGAGCTTATTGATAACAGAAATTATTGATAACAGAACTTATTGATAACAGAACTTGTTGATAACAGAACTTGTTGATAACAGAACGTATTGATAACAGAACGTATTGATAACAGAACTTATTGATAACAGAACGTATTGATAACAGAACTTGTTGATAACAGAACGTATTGATAACAGAACTTATTGATAACAGAACGTATTGATTGACAAACACCAGACGTGAGAACAAGCTGCTCTTCATCAGAACTCTTCACGCGTAGTTCTCCTCCAGGTTGTTCCTCTCACCTGAATCCCTCCATGTACAGAACTGCTTCTTATATACATCAATAAGTATTATGTACATCAATGTACCAACACTACTGAACACAGAATGTGCTGCTCCCTGATAACATAAAGAATATAATATTATTATTAATAATAATAAAAGACATATTTCTGCTGGTACCTGGTTCAGAAAAAAAGGTTAAATGTCAAGTGTTTGCAAACCAAATGTAATTGTACTTTTGTTCATATAATAGTACATTTAAAATAAAAGTGCAGTACTTTTGAATTCATTATTGAATTTAGTTAATTAATCACGATTACATATTGTAATTGTTGCTCAGCACTAAAAATTAAACATCTGTTCAAATAAATGAAATGACTAAATAAATGAGATAGAATTATGTAGAACTATTTCAATTTCATAATGAATTTACATTTAAGCAACATTTAAAAATACAGATTAGAGAGTTGAAATATGGGAGGATTTTTTAATGAAGTAATGAATATGTAGAACGGAAATATACATAAAATGTAATTTGGTCTTTGCTAAAAAAAAAAGGCCCAGAAAATGTTTATGGTAAACTAGTTGTTCTTCTACAACAAAGTGCATCTACTATGTTGATGTATAAGTACTTCTACTAAGTAGAAAAAATACTTATTTAACACAAGTAGATGTGTACTAATTCTAATAGTATTTGAGAACAGCTGTTCCAGTAGAAGTACTTGTACTAAACAGTAAAAATACTCTGACAGAAACCCAGTTGTCTGATGTTTATTGTGTTTGTAACACGTTTCACTGCAGTAAGAAAATATAAATGTAAGAATCACAGAAGCAACGAGCCCCAAATCATTCAGATAACTGATCACGTCTCATTTCAACTTATCGAGTCGTTTATGTTGATTTCACACAGAAAAGCTGTGAGTCACACGTAGAAGAAGCAGAGTCCACATCCAGCTGTGATGCACCAGAACCTGATCCAGCACCCATCCACATCTGATCCAGTCCGGCTTTTCCATCTGACGAGCAGCAGGACCAGAACCAAGACCAGGACCGGTTCAGTGACTGGGAACCAGGATCCGTCCTGGTTTAAAGAGAAGAACAGATCAGCATTAAATGCAGATACCGGACCATTGAAACCAGACTGAACTGGTCTGAAACACCAGACAGGTGTCAGAGGGAGCAGGTGAACCAGGTCCAGACTCTGGTGGACCTGCTGAAGGTCTCCTCTTATTCTGGACCAATCTGACCCATCAGAGGACATCGGTGTGTTCTGACCTCTGGCTTTCCTCTTGTAGTAGATGAATCCAGCCAGAGACAAAGTCAGACCCAGGATCAGTCCTGAGGCTCCGATGGCGACTTTGTTCCTCTCAGACTCGGGCATGGACGGGTCTGAGGACAGACAGGGGGACGGGTTAGCAGAGAGACAGGTGGAGAGGCAGGCAGACCGGTATGCAGACAGACAGGTACTTACTCCAGTCGGTAACCAGAGGTTTACTCAGACTGATGTGCTCCACCACACACGAGATCTTCTCTCCAGACCTGCTGACACACAAACCAGCACATCAGTGGATGTCCTCATCAACCTGGACCACCTGGACCACCTGGACCTGGACCAACTTGACTTATCGGAGCTCAAGCTGGCTGGACCTGCACCACCTGGAGGTGGAGGTGGACTCACCTGGGCGTGTACTCCAGGTGGGAGTGGGTCTGGTAGTACCAATCCCCGTCTGCCAGCTCGTCGGTAGAAGTGACCCCGGTGGTCTCTGGCCGTCCGTCTCTGGTCCACCTCACTATGATCTTCTTGGGGTAGAAGTCATAGACGCTGCAGACCAACATGGACAAAGGTCCACCACCAGGGGGCGTCTCAGAGTGCAGCCTGACGTAGGGCTCAGCTGGAGACAATATATGACATGGTGAGGGTTTGTTCTATGAGCTCACAGGTACGAGTATTAGTACTAGGAGTACTTAAGGTAGTAGCAGTAGTACCAGCTGCAGTACAAGTACCAGTCATGTACTCACAGATAAAAACACTCTGACACCAAAGAGGAAACTTATGGAACTACGTCGCACGCCGCTGGTAGAGAACCGTCCCACAGAGGTTCTACAGGTTCTACAGGGTTCTACAGGTTGTACAAGGTTCTACAGGTTCTAAAAGGTTCTAAAAGGTCCGACAGGTTCTAAAAGGTTCTACAGGTTCTACAAGGTTCTAAAAGGTTCTAAAAGGTTCTACAGGTTCTACAAGTTCTAAAAGCTTCTACAAGGTTCTACAGGTTCTAAAAGGTTCTACAGGTTCTACAAGGTTCTAAAAGGTTCTACAGGTTCTAAAAGGTTCTAAAAGGTTATACAGGTTCTACAAGTTCTAAAAGGTTCTAAAAGGTTCTACGGGTTCTACAGGTTCTAAAAGGTTCTACAAGGTTCTACAGGTTCTAAAAGGTTCCCATTGAGTATAAAAGCTTCTCACAAACTGTAAAAGGTGTTTGTTGGTAATATAAAAGAGGTACTAGAACATTAACGTTCTACTCAATAATATCCATAAAGTGTCCATAAATACTTGATACTTGAATTCAAAGTGTTTCTTCTGTTTAATATTTGATCATATAATTATATTATTTGATTTGGTGTAAAACAACATCATTATATTATTTATAAATGTTTTACATATTAAACCACACGAGTAAACTATATAAAATATGTATAACAACGTGAATCATTTATTACAGAAGATGTGTATCAGGTTCTAGTTGGATTTACTAATAAATGATCATTACTTTAGAATAAACTACCGGGTGATTTTCTCTTTTATTTTATTATATTAACTATTATAAACTATTTTAAACTATTTTACAAAGTTGAAGCTCAGATTTGAAGTTAAATACAGCAGACTTTATTTATTTAAGTCATTTTACTAAATGACTTTGTAATATTCCTGATTGGATCGATTTAATGGATTGATTTGATATAAAATGTTCATGAGAAGATGAAGAAGTGATTCTCGGGTCCGATGAGGTGATGAGTGATGAGCACATGAATAAGTAGTAATATTAGTCGGAGCTGTAGTAGCACAACTTCACCACAAGGTGGAGAAAGACTTCAGTCTGACGTCAGCGTTTAGTTCATGTTATTTGATCAATATGTGATAATAATGTAATGACATTTATAATAATGTGATAATAATAATGTCGCTCTGACTCACCGGACTTAGTCAGCATATTGTTGTACCAGATCTGGATGTTGTTCAGACAGTAACCCTCCTTCTGAGCTCTCATAGCACTCAGAATTGAAGGGTTGTTGTTCCAGTATTCAGCGTTCTTCACTCCGTACTCAGTGAAGCCGACAAACTTCCCCACTGAGCTGCTGAACCTCGTGAGTTCTAACTTGTTGTAGTAAAAAGACCTGATGTACTCGATGTCCTTCAGCTCCGTGGAGTTAAAGACACATTCATCCGTCCAAAACACCATGAATCCATCTGAAGAACAGATAGGATCAGTGATCACTGTTATTGATTACTGATCAGTCTACAAACAAACAGGCGGTGCATTGATCACTTTATTGATCAGTGTTGATGAGTATTGATCCTACCTGCTGCGTGGAGGCCGATGAAGAGGAGGGAGACGCTGATGAAGGATGGAGCCATGTCTCTGTGTTCACCGGACAAAGTGACAAAGACGCGCTGAGAGCGGCTGTAAAAAGCGGAGCGGAGGTCACGTGACCCACGTCAGCGACGTCATCACCTGTTACCAGGCAGACAACATCAGCAGAGTGAGCGCCAGCGCGCTACGTGCTATTGTACTAATAGTATACAAGTATACAAGTATTACTGTTGAGGACACCATGGTACTTTATTAATACAGTGATAAGGATATTATGATCATTATGTCATGATTTGTATTATTATTAACAGCCAGATTAACATTATTATGATTATTGTTATTACTTTTACCACAATTAAATATCGTTAAGTTTCATGTGTTGTTTGTAGTTGGTCATCTGGTCATTTATGATTCATTTATCTAATAATGTGTCTTCATCTTGTACTTTTACTGTTGTTCACATACTGTCTGACTACAATGACACTAAAAACCTTTTAGCTGAATGAAGCCGTTATTGATTATTTATCATGAATCATTTACTGGTACAAATTTTCTCGATCGCTTAAACAATATTTTGATGTTATTTTTTTTCCATTACAATTAGCACAACCACACACCCGATGAGCAAAACACCTCAGGTCCTTTGCAAAATGAAACACTCTTGTAAAAACTATACACTAATTTAACAAAACCATATTTTGTTACCGTATGAAACACACACGTTGCATATGACGTAATTCTGTTTGTACCACTTACACACTGCTGTTATAAACCTAAAACACTTTTAGCAACTCTACTTCTCACCGATGAGAGTAGTGTAAGTGAAGTACACAGAAAGTGCAAATATTCAATAAATTCACCAAACACCACACAGGCCAATGCTGCAGACTGATGAAGAGATGATTTAATTATCTCCATAAACACAAACCAGTCAAACATGGAGGATCACAACGAAAACAACTGAACTGCAGAACACTGTAAGCTGTCAGACAAACATTATATCCAGTACCAAAAAAAACCAAAATACTGTACTATGCATCATCTCTCCGCCTAGATGGATCCGGCCAGAGAATCTCATCCACATCACAGGGAATATCCTCATTGGCCAGACAGCGGGGGGGCAGAGGGCAATTACCAATGTTCCTGGACAGCGGGGGAAGAACCGTCTGGAATGTCGAATCCATCCCTGTACTGCCACAGCGTCAACTTGGTCACAGGCCTCCTCCATGGCCTGAATGAGTGGTACCTGAGCCTGGAGCCGGAGATCGTACACCTTCCACCGCCATGCCGAGAAAAACTCCTCGATAAGGTTAAGAAATGGAGAGTATGGTGGGAGGTAAAGAAGTGTAAACTGTTGAAACAAGTTCTGGACCAGAACAGTGGAATGAAACATTGTCCCAGACGACAGTGAATTGCATCTGGTGCATCTGGTTAACTGCAGTGATGATGTTTTGCAATTGGTCCAAAAATGTGAGCTGTGTTATATGGGCCCATATTGGCATGACGGTGGCGGACCCCATTCTGGGTGATGGCAGCAGAAAGGGTGATGTTACCCCCACGTTGCTGCGGGACATTGATAATCGCCCTCTGGCCAATGATGTTTCTGCCTCTCCTTCTAACCTTTGTGAGGACACACACCTACCTGAGGGATTGCCTCAGCATCCATCTGTAAAACAGTGAAAGACAAGATTGTGTAGTTCAGCATATATTTATTATACAGTACATGCATAAAGGTATGCAACACTATAGTACTAAAGTGAACAATACATACCTCCACATACTCATGCCGCAGCTGCTTGACCCTCTCGGAGTTACGCTCAAAAGACACTCAATAAATCTGCTTCATCATAACCTGATTTTTGGTCAGGATGTGTGCGAGTGTAGAAATAGACACCTGATTGACATCATGGAAAATGTCATGGTCGCCAATAATGTTAGCTTGGATTTCTCGAAGTCTCATTGCATTATTGCCTGGAACCATGTTAACAATCTCTCTTGCTGTTGGTTGAATATTGGCGGCCTTCCTCCTTGTTGTGCTCGAGCCTCAATCCTATGTAGAACAAGATACATGTAACCTACTGTAAAATGTCACAGGAAGGGGTATCAAAAGTGCTGATATGGTGCATACAATAAGCAGCTGTAAACAGATTATTTTTTATCTGTTTTCTCGTCGAAAGATCCTAATGACAGATGCCACTGTGAATCTGCTAAGATTCGGCTGAACTCGTAGTCCAGCCTCCCTCAGCGTCAACCCATGGTTTACTACATGGTCAACAAGTGTGGCACGAATTTCATCTGACAAATTTGGTCCTCTTCTTTGAGCCTCTCCTGCTTCAGGTCTTCCTCTACCTCTACCTGCTGCTGCTGCTCCTCCTCGGATTCCCCCTCTCACCCTCGCTCTTCTCCCTCTGATTCCTTCCATTTTGGTTGAAGATAGGTGAACTCACCTGCTGCATTTTCATAGTGCTCAAACCTGATTTTTGTGTCTACAATTAAGCAATCATGTGTTTGCGCACCTGATGGCTGTGTTCAACTAATTGCCACAAAGTGTGGTCATTTGACTTGCAGTTCTTTGGAATTGCAAGAAATGGACATCTTGGTACACGTCTGTGTCTAAAGCATAAAAGTGTGTTTAGTGTTTTGCAAATCACTTGTGTGTATTGTTTCACAAAAAGTGTGATGTTGACGTGTGCTTATTGTGGTACAAATCTGAGCCGTTGTTTTGCTCCTTGAGTGAAGGTTTTGATAATTGCGTAATACTTTTGATTTTAGTGTTTATCCATGTCTATGTCGTAAAAAACTGTATTACATATATATGTACAGTTTTTACCAACTGCTTACACACAACATATTTTCACGTCACACAATTTTTGAAACCTCCGACTCAAAGTGCAGAACTACCTGCCAAATCTGCAAAACCATAAGCTATTTCTCAGCCTTTGACTCCGTTTTCTATCGCGTAAAACACACTACACACAATTCTCTACCTAAAACACAAAGATCGATCAGGAAGTGACTTGCTTTACTTTTCCAAACACAACCAATCAAAATGCTACACGTATTTACCAGGTCACACAGACACTCCTCACTGTGCAAACACTAGTTGCCTAACTGATCACTAACTAATCACTGCTTTAGTGGGCCTGTTCACTCAAAATGGGGTCCTCCATCACACCGGGTCCATACAACACCGGCCACATTTCTCACACAGAAACTCACTGTTCTGGATGAAGATCACACAGCTTGTCGCTGATCCAGATCAGGCGCGTGCTGGATTCGTGGTTCTATGGGACCATGTTAGTTTTCACCGGGCTGGTCTGGTCCTAAACGGGTTTGCCACCCATCCACAATGTGTAGTTCTGTACCCACCCCCATGTTCAGCTTTCCTAAATCCCATAGAGGAATTCTTCTCAGCCCGGCGCTGGGAAGTGTGTGATCGCCAACCCGCCAACGCACGCCGCTTCCCCGGGCGACGGAGGACATGTGGGGACGTAGAAGTGGCCTCTGTCCAAGGTTGGATACGCTATGCTAGGAGATGCTTCCCTCCATGTTTGGCAAGAGAGAATCTTGTGATGTGGAAGCCGGAGCAGAGATGGAGCACCAGGGACTGCACCCCCCCCCCCCCCCCCCCCCTCTGCACCCCCCCCCTCTGCCCCCCCCCTGCACCCCCCCCCTCTGCCCCCCCTGCCGATTCCTGGACCAGGACCCCACACACAATCTACTGTATTCTACTGTAAAGAATATACTTTATAGTGTTGTTGTATGCTAATGTATACAACAGTAATGTTAATTATCTTCTGTATCTACATCTCATTGGTGTTTCCCGTGTACTTGTTACCCCTCTCAACACGTCACTGTCGCTGTAGAACGCTGTATTGAAATGTAGATGTAACCTATGAAAGAGCAGAGCTTCAGATTTAACAGCAGTGTTTACATGTTACATCCCAACATTTACTATTATGGAAGAAGAGTTTGTCATTTGATGCAGAAGCTTCATTCTGACACGTGTTTATGGCATTTTGCATTTTGTGTTTGCAGTTTTGAGAATTGTGTGTAGAGTTTTGAAAGAAGGAGACTTAGTTTTGACAACATGTGTAAGCAGTAAAAACTGTTTTATTGTTCAGTGAAATCAACATTTCTAAAATCATGTTACAGAATCTCAATAAACAAACATAATCAGACTGTTTAATATATTTAATTAATATATTTATATATCATACATTTAACATTGATCTTTAATAAAACCGCAAATTATCTTCAAGCTGTTTGTGTGTGTGTGTGTGTGTGTGTGTGTGTGTGTGTGTGTGTGTGTGTGCGTGTGTGTGTGTGTCTGTGTGTGGAATATGTTGTATTTAAAATCAGCTCTGAGCCTCTACAACAAAATCTACAATTATCTCACATTACACACAAGTTATATTCATTTTCATTTAATAATAATAAAGAAACAGTTCATTTAGGAAAAGGCTTTTATTTTAGTAGCTTAGCATAGCTTAGCATAACTTGTCTCCAAGCTAAATGGTTCAAGTTGAGTCAGTCGTACAAATACTGAAGATCAATAAAAGGAAACATTTAATAAACAGCTGAGTCAGTTTATTGATTTTTAATCATAATTACTTGAAAAGAAACATTTTCCCATAAATGAATAAAAGCCACTGAGCTTCTTACAGACAAACATGTTTAGAAGATTCATTCTGAATTTAGTTCTTATACTTTAAACACGTCGTGTTCTTCAAACTGTTAAAAGTGCTGCTGAGACACAAGCAGAGGTCAAAGGTCAACTGGTCTGACTTCTTATTTTAGAGTTTATTATTAAAAGAAACAGATGAGAGAAAACAAGATGAGATCATCGCGACGCCGTCATCGTTATTTCAAAATAAGAGCAGAAGATTAATTCAATAAATGAATGAGATTCAGAGATAATTAACAACATTAATTAGACTGGATTAGATGATGAAGATGATGAAGATGAGACTCCTACATGATGAAGATCATTAACCAATCAGCTGCACTCGTTTCCTTTGATGAGGAAGAAGGTTCCAGCAGCGACGCCGAGGAGACCAACAGTCAGACCGACTCCACAGAAGACCGCTGGTCCAACGCTGGGCTGAGACACCTGCACATCTGGAGACAGAAAGACACCTTCAGCTTCACATCTGGAGACATGAAGCTCAGCCTCCACATCTGGAGACACAAGTGAGTTGTTTGTTGTGTCTCACCATAGAACTTGACCAGTGGATGGTCCAGGGCCAGATGTTCCACCATGCAGCTGTAGATGTCTCCCAGCTTTGGGGTGAACTCAAGGGTGGAGAACTGGTTGAAGGTTCCGTCGTTGTTGGGGTAGGGAACGTTCCTGCTGGATCCTTCAGTGACGTTCTCCTGGTTCTTGGTCCAGGAGAACGTCACTGGAGCAGGATAGAAACCAGTCACATGACAGATGAGCGAGTTCTTCTCTCCCAGTTCCACGCCGTCTTTGGGGTAGATCATGTGACTGGAAGGAGGATCTAAAGAGAGAGAAGCTCTTATTAGAATCCCTCTCATGAAGAACCAGTTTGACCTTCAGGATTCATTCTGGCTTCTGGTTTGGTGCCTCAGATGAACCCTGTTGTCCACGTTCTCCTGACCTCCACCCACCTGGTTCCCCAGAGACCTGAAGGAGCAGAGTCCTCCTCCTGAAACCTACGTCAACATCTGGAGTTTGTGAGTAAACAAACTGTTTGTTTGTTGTTCTTCAGACTGGTGTTTATCTGTAGGTGTTGACTTGTTGTTGTTGTTTACCTCTAAAGTCAACAATAAATATCTTAAATAGACGTTTGACTTAAAGTGTAAATACAGAAGATAAATTCCAGCAGCTAAAAGAACAAACAAGTAAACACAATCAAATGATTTCATGAAGCTGTTTTTACTTCATGTCACATAAAACTGTTTAATAACAGAAAGTCAGACGTTAAAACACTTTAATGACAAATAAAATAATACATATATATATAAGTATACAAGTATATATGTGTATACAAAGTATAATAAGTATGAAGTGTCTTTACCTTTCTCCAGTGGGACGTCCTTGAGGACGTTCGCTACAATTTTCAGGCTAATTCTGCAGATCTGTTGATTACCCACAGCTTGTTCATAAAATCCTGGGTACTCCATTGGATCCACGAAACTGGGCAGAGGTTTGACTCCTTTGCCGTGTTTGAAGTCTGCGTACCAGAGCTCTTCTCCATCCAGACCGTACATCTCCTCTCCATCAGAGTCAGAACAGCCAAGAACACGTATGTCCTTATGTGGACCTGAGGAGAAAACACGAGGTTTGTTTGTTTGTTGTTCAGTCTGTTAGTAAACAAAGAGGCTGTTTATTTGTATCAGAACTGAAACATGAGTTTAAAAGTGAGACAGAAACTCACCGTCGGCTGAGACACAGAAGACACCAGAGAGGACGAGGACGACCATCATCTTCATCATCGTCTTGGTCTTCATCAGCTCTCTGTGGACCAGAACCAGACTGAGACTCTGAACCTTCTGAAGAGAACTGAGAGAAACTGCAGCAGCAGCGGAGCTCGTTGCCTCAGCAGCCAATGAGAGAGCAGAGCTGGCGTGATGTCATCAGTGTCCAGGTAGAGAAACACTGCTGCTCACATGGTTTCTGATATCCAGACATGAGGACAGACGGACGCCACTCAATCAATAATCAATACTGTGTTCATAGAGGCTTTTCAGAATAAAGCCTTTAAATACAGATGTTAAACTAAAGATTCATCTTCAACATTAAGATTCACGAGATGATTGTTTAGAAGGAATGAATACAGAAGACGTGAAGTTGAGACGCTCCTCCTTCGGTCCAAGGAGTCATCTGAGGGAACTAGGAAGTATCGAAGGCCTCAGGACCCTCCAGAAGCATCTGGAACCTGCTGCCCCCCCGACCCTGAATGGATGGAGGATTAAAGTAGAAGCTGTGATTTTGTAACGTGATGAAAGCGACTCTTCACAGAAAGAGAAGCTGTGAAACACGAGAAACACTTTTCACTTTTTAATGTGAAAACAAGTTAAAAGTTCCAGTTTCCTCGTTCTGTTCACCACCAGAACCAGTCGGACCGCTGGAGGCCTTCAGGGGCCTCAGAGCAGCCAGGACCTCCCAATACCACAGATACAAGACGCTCAGGTTTCCTGCAGCGCCTGAACGCAGCAGCGTGCTGGAAAGTCCCGCTCTTCACTTTCACTTCCTCCTCAGCAGCCAATGGGAAGCAGAGCTGCTGATGAGTCATCGGTTACCAGGCAGACCTGAGGACACGGAACGACACACAGCACACTTATCACATTGACCTGATGATGAGGATGAGGAGGAGGACGATGATGATGATGATGATGATGAACACATACGAGGAGTTCACAACCATAATCTGCGTCCGGTCACACCCTGCATAATGACAGCTGAGCGTCTGAGGTGGCAGCAGAACGTATCATAACTATCCATCCATCCATCCATCCATCGTCAAACCGCTTATCCTGCACACAGGGTCGCGGGGGGGCTGGAGTCCATCCCAGCCAACTTCGGTCGATAGACAGGGTACATCCTGGATTGGTCGCCAGCCAATCACAGGGCTACACAGAGACACACAACCATTCACACTCACATTCACACATCTACGGGCAATTTAAAGTCCTCAATTAACCTGATCCCCAGAGCATGTCTTTGGACTGTGGGAGGAAGCCGGAGAACCCGGAGAGAACCCACGCAGACACGGGGAGAACATGCAGACTCCACACAGAAAGGCCACTGGGCGGAATCGAACCCAGGACCTTCTTGCTGTGAGGCAACAGTGCTAACCACCACGCCACCGTGCCGCCCCGTATCATAACTAACAATATCTAAAATATGATTTCTACATCAGTCACCTGCATTCCTGTGGGATTCCTCTCTGATGTTCTAAGAGGTTTGTGTCGGGAAACAGGGGAACTTTGCTCACAGCTCTACAAACTGCTGCCTTGCCAAAGGGCTCTGCGTCCCCGACGTTACAAAGAAAACCACCATTTGCAAAGAAACGTGGCGCGATGCACAAGATCTGCTCCGATGTGAGTTCACGTCAGCGTGTGAGGTTGGTGACATACGACCGGAGAACGTTAGAGAGATAAATGATCCCGTGTGAGGAAAAGCTGCAGCGTTCTAACAGAAACTCCTCTGGAAATGATCAAACGCTAATAATATAATATAAACATAGTTTAATGAACGTTGTCTCTGATATTCATTGCTGTTGCTTCAGTGAGTAAACGTGTTCTCGTCTCATCTCAGGTGGCAGAATACGTGTAGTTAAACCATGTTTCTAATTATATTAAACTCTTTATTTACTGTATTAAAGATTATTTAGTGTTTCATGTTTAGGGTTCGTTTTCAACCACTGGTGTATAAATCTGGTTATGTTCATTTCATGTAAGATGCAAACAAACCTCCAATGAGGAGAAATGATTCACAATGTGATTCATCATGACGTTTAAACTGGAACGTTGAGGAGGTAATAACAGACATCTTTATTTGTCACACTGATTGAAGATGTCTAAGGATTACGTAGCTACTTAGAACCTCCGTCTGTGTGCAACACTAAGCTGCGTTATATTCCACGTGCACGTCCACAGCATGTCCCTGTCCTCACTGCCTTCAGCACGTCTGTCTCTCTGTGTCTCTGTCTGCCTGCATTGTGACCACATGTCACTTCACCAGAAGAACAGCGACCGACCTTCGTTCATCAACACTCTGCTTTTACGGCGCTGCTCGTTTTATTTGCACATTCAGCTCGAGGTCGAGTTACAGAAACGCGTTGGCTGCTGGTCCGGTTCTCTCCGCTTGCAGGTGACCTCAAACCGTCCGTTACTCCGCGTCCGCTCCGTCAGGACAACTAACGTTACGTTCTTTGCTCTCAACTGGCTGACCAAAGACCGATAGTCGTATTTCGTTTTATGGTTTTACGGTAAAAGGAAGAATCCAAAGGCACAACGACCATTCTACCGTGTTTTGGTTTGATTTTGCGTTTAGCGGCTACACTTGTGTAACGTTTAAACAATCGGAACAACACACGTCGCACATGTTACTGTTGTGTTCAAAACGAAGAAGCGCCGGACGGACAAAGGTCATCGCAGATCGAAAGGTCAAAGTCAAATGCATTTAATCAAAGAGGTGGTGTTGTGGTAAAAAGAACATCTGAGCTGAGGAGCCGCTGGTCTCCACGGGGCCCTTTGGCCCCCCAGTGACAGTCTGCTGCCTCCACCAGGGAACTCCACAACCACGGCTCCTACAGGTGTTCATGCCGATCCTAAAGGTGTGAAGGTCAGTGTCCACAGGGAGTCTCCTGGTGAGTTCAATGTAACTCGGATTTCAAAAGACCCTCAGTCAATATCATTTGTTGTTCAAGTACTACAAGTACTACAAGTAATTCAAGTATTACAAGTATAAACAAGTGTTTCAGCGCCCGTCAGGCCCACTGACCCGCTGCTGCCCCCTGCTGGTGAGACCAGTGCTGCCCTGCAGGGGAAAGCAGGCGGCTCAACGAGTCACTCGAAGGGTTTCACACAATAACCAAAGCAAACAGTGACAGGGGAACGGTACTAACGATGGAAGCACCGCATTGTTTCACTTCGATCCCGATACCTGAATCTGGATATCGGCCGATACAGATAATATTCAGATACCAGAGCTGTGTTTGAAAAACAGGAAACCTGTTAACAGAAAAAATCTGTAAGGGTTTCAGATTGATTGTCATGTCAATATTTATTTCATTTCATAAATGTCAAATACTTGAGTCTTAAAAATGTAGAAATATGAAAACCGTGAACATCTTACACACACACACACACACACACACACACACACACACACACACACACACACACACACACACACACACACACACACACACACACTTGACACACAGTCTTACTCACTCGTTCACAAGAATAACAGCACAAATCAAGTAAACTGACTCTTGTATCATGAACAACATGTCAAATATCTGAAGAAAATTGCAATAAAATAACTAAATCTCACACACACACACACACACAATAAGTTTTAAAACAGTGTGCATCAGCCCTTAAGATGACCTGGAATAAACTAAACACCAGAGTCGAACTATTCTTTAAAAGAAAACACAACTTGAATGTGTCAAAGTTGACTCTGAGGAAGTGATGCTAGTGTTCAACAAATCTGACATCGGCAGGTTCTTCTTGAGGAATATGAGCATCTCTGCTCTCTGCAGTTAGACGCTTCCTTTTTTCATCCACGGTATTTGCTGCCGTGCTGAACAGTCTTTCGCTTCCCCCCCTGGTTGAAGAGTCACTCAGAAACTGTACAGCAGCAGGGAGAGGAAAGCGGCCGTGGTTGCTGGGTTAGTGGACCAGTACTGGAAGGGACTGTCTTTCTCCCCCGTCGTTGGTTCTTTTTAATACATTTGCATTCTAGCATAAAGAATCTCCACACAGCGGACATTTTGTCTAGCCTCAGTGCTATCCTGCTAGCCTGCTAGCCTGCTAGTCTGCTAGCTGGCTGCAAACTGTGCTCACAAAGTCCTTGAGTGGTTCAGGCGGGACAGCATCGGAGCAGCTGCAATCCTCAATGTGGGGGCTGCATGTGTGGTAGGTGCCCCCCTGGTGGAAAAGAAATGACCCTGAAGGGACCTGGGAAAGATAAAGGAGTGCCGAACATACGTGCTGGCGGACAAGCACAGCGACTCTCCCCACTGGGACACAGCTCATCCCTGGAAGACAGACCTCAAAACGCTGCCAGACAACCGGGAGGCAGTGGAGGCAACCTTCAGAAATACTGAGAACCGTCTGGAGAGGGAACCCGTGTGGAGAGCTGCTCACAAATAACAAATACATGACATGGTTTCAAGAGGGGCTGCTGCAAAACTCACAAGGGAGGAAATTAACAACTGGGAAGGACCTAAATGTACATTAGCCACCTGGTTGCACCGAACCCTCACGCCCCCTCAACCCCGGTGAGAATTGTGTGCAATAGTAGCCAAGAGTTCCGAGGCATAAGTCTAAACGATCTCCTTCACAAGGGTCCCGAAGTACTCGATCCCTTGTGAGCTTCAGAATCCTCCTATGGAGCTGTACTCTACCTGCGGTGGGAAACTCGAGACAAAGTTGAAATGAAGTTGGTAGAATCGAAGGCTAAACTCACCCCTCTCGACCAAAGGGGAGATGTGATCAAGGCGGAACTCTGTGGCGTGGTCTTCGCTACCCGCCTAAAAAAGTATTTGGAGAAGCACTGCCGCATTAAAGGCGACCAATGGATTCACTTTGTGGACAGCCAAACAATTCTGGCAGCCATCCAAAAAGACAGCTACGGCGTCCAGACCTTTTTCGCCAATCGAATCGGCGAGATTCAGAAAGCCGGACCTGTGGAAGATTGGAGGTGGATTGAAGGCAGACTAAACATTGCTGACATGCTCACCAGAGGCGCGACTCCTGAGGAACTTAACGAAGGGTCAAGGTGGCAACAAGGCCTGAGTTCCCGGGCCAGATGGCCAGTGAGACCCTCTGCTACTGAAAGTGTGGGAAAACTTCAGCGGAAAGCCTTCTCAGCAGTGGTCACCAGGGCCCAGTCGAAAAGAACTGGAACCAGCGGGCCTGACATCAAGGCGGAGATCAAGGCCGATGGAGTCAACAAACCGACATCCCCAGATGTCCCGGGTGCAACATCAGCGGCAGACAAACAGAAAAAACCCTGGGCAATTGGACTGGTGCGCCTTGTGGAACCTCAACGCTTCAGTTCTCTGTCCAAACTGTGTGGTTCCAAAGCCTGGACTCGACGGGCTGCAGAAACCTGGCTGAGACTCCTCAAAGTGGGAGGCAGACCACTTTATTCTGTCTACCAAGGAGAGAGAGCAAGCACTGCATGAAAAGTGAGATTTTCGTCCCCGTAAACGCCCGGAAATCTCCCTAATTTCTGACAATTTGCAACCCGCGCACGTCGCGTTTGTCTGTGCCACAAATTGTCGGAAACGAACCATGACGTAGGTGGAGAGCTGGTGGAGGTGCGAATGGCCCCAATTAGCATATGAATGCAGCGAAGCCGCAGGGGGCCGAGCGGAGCGGGCTTGAATATCCTTACTCCTTATTGGAGGAAACCACAACTTACTAACAAATAAAATCACTCGTGATTGGCAGCAAAACCACACGTGGGCAGACCAGGCTTGAGTTTACTTGTTCATGATTGGATGAAAACAACTTTCAATCACTTGTGATTGGTTGGCAGATCTGTCACTATTGGTCACCCGCCTCATTTTATTTATATATTCATATTATGCTGTATATTCATTCCATGGTTATCGTATGTAGGCTACTACACTATTATTAGGATACCAACCAGGACATCAATGAATTTATAGAGAAAATGAACATTTGCCACATGTTTATGCAAAGAAAGAGCTTTATTAACAACACACAAACAACAACTACACACAAAGTGAGGATATGCCCACACTTGGGTAACGGCGGTTTAGAAACTACAGCTCAGTAAACTGTCCGTTTGCCTCCTCGGGGTCGTTGACCGTCACTGGCGCCGTGTTTTCCGAGGCAGGTCTGTTGTGCAGGCGGCTCGTGTGCGTGTGGCGACCGTACAATCCATCCGAGACCCCGCCAACAACGCCGTCCCCTCCGCCCGACGTGAGCTCCACGGTGGCGGATCTCCAGAGTTACATTACATTACATTACATGTCATTTAGCTGACGCTTTTATCCAAAGCGACGTACAATAAGTGCATTCAACCATAGGGTACAAACTCAGGAGAACAAGAAACAAGAAAGTGCAATTTCCTCAAATAAGCGAATTTACAATTTGCTATAGATGAGTGACGTCACAAGTACAATTTAAGTGCTGCAATTTGTTAGTCTTTAGTCGAGGTAGAGTCTGAAGAGGTGTGTCTTTAGTTTGCGGCGGAAGATGTGAAGGCTCTCTGCGGTCCTGATGTCTTCAGAGAGCGCGTTCCACCATTTCGGCGCAAGGACAGCGAAGAGTCGAGACCTAGTCGAGTGTTTTGCTCTCAGTGAGGGAGGGACGAGTAGTTTTGCAGATGCAGAGCGGAGAGTGCGGGGTGGGATGTAGGGTTTGACCATGTCCTGGATGTAAGCTGGACCCGATCCATTCACAGCATGGTACGTGAGCACCAGTGTTTTGAACTGGATGCGGGCGGCCACCGGTAGCCAGTGAAGAGAGCGGAGGAGTGGAGTAGTGTGGGAGAATTTCGGAAGGTTGAAGACCAGTCGAGCTGCTGCATTCTGCATGAGCTGCAGAGGTCGAATGGCGGTGGCAGGGAGACCTGCCAGGAGGGAGTTGCAGTAGTCCAGGCGGGAGATGACAAGAGCCTGAATCAGTACCTGCGCTGCCTTCTGAGTGAGAAGGGGACGTATTCTCCTGATGTTGTAGAGCGTGTATCTACAGGATCGCGTTGTCGCAGTGATGTTGGGAGTCAGGGAGAGTTGGTTGTCGAGTGTGACGCCGAGGTTCTTAGCAGTCGAAGTGGGCGTTAGCACAGAGTTTCCAAAGTTGACTGTCAGGTCCTGGGTAAGCGAATCGTTTCCGGGAAAGAGAAGTAGTTCAGTCTTGTCGGGGTTGATTTTCAGATGGTGGGCGGACATCCACTGAGAGATGTCAGTTAGACAGGCAGAGATCCGAGCCGCCACCTGGGTGTCCGAGCGAGGGAAGGAGAGAATTAGTTGGGTGTCATCGGCATAGCTGTGGTAAGAGAAGCCATGCGAGCGAATGACAGCGCCAAGAGAGTTGGTGTAAAGCGAAAACAGGAGGGGACCCAGCACGGAACCCTGAGGAACTCCAGTAGTAAGAGGACACGGTTCCGACACAGATCCTCGCCAGGTTACCCGGTAGGTGCGGCCATCGAGGTAGGACGAGAGAAGGGAGAGAGCAGAGCCTGTGACACCAAGTTCTTGAAGGGAGGAAATAAGGATCTGGTGGTTGACCGTGTCAAATGCAGCAGAGAGGTCCAGAAGGATGAGGACAGAGGAGAGAGAGGCGGCTCTAGCAGTGTGGAGTTGCTCAGAGACAGCAAGGAGAGCAGTCTCTGTGGAACGGCCTTGAAACCTGACTGGTGGGGCTCAAGGAGGTTGTTACAGTGGAGATAAGAGGAGAGTTGATTAAAGATAGCACGTTCAAGGGTTTTGGACAAGAAGGGAAGAAGAGTAGTTGTAGTTGTTTTCTTCAGAAGGGTTGAGGGTGGGTTTCTTCAGGAGAGGGTTGACTCTTGCCTCCTTCAGAGAATTGGGAAAACAGCCAGATAACAGAGCGTTGTTGATGAGAAAGGTAAGGAACGGAAGAAGGTCAGGTGCGATAGATTGTAGAAGATGTGATGGAATGGGGTCAAGAGGGCAGGTGGTCGGACGGGCAGAGGTTACTAGGGTAAGAATTTGGTTAGGAGAGAGGGCGGTGAAAGAGGGAAGTGAGGGCGAAAGAGGTGAGGTCGGTGAAGTAGGTGGTGGGTTTGAGAAAGAGGAGCGTATGTCAGCTATTTTCTTGGTGAAGTAGTTGACAAAGTCTCCCGGAAGAAGGGTGGAGGGGGGAGGAGGGGTAGGGGGTTCGAGGAGATTGGAGAAGATCGAGAAGAGTTTTTTGGGGTTAGAGAATGAGGATTCGATTTTGGACTGGTAGAAAGAGCTTTTGGCAGCAGAGATAGAGGCAGAGAACGAGGAGAGGAGAGATTGAAATTCAAGCAGGTCGTCAGGTCGTTTATATTTACGCCATCTCCTTTCCGACGCTCGCATGGTGGCTCTCATGGCACGGACCGGTTGAGACAGCCACGGAGCCGGAGGGGATTTGCCAGTCCGTCGTGTCGTAAGAGGGCAGAGAGAGTCTAGAGAGGAGGAAAGAGATGAGAGGAGAGTCTCTGCAGCAGCGTTCGGATGCAAGAGTGAGAAGGAGTCAGTTGAAGGGAGAGCTGATAGAACAGAGGATGCCAGCGAGGAGGGAGAGAGGGAGCGAATATTGCGACGAGCCGGTATAGAGTTAGTCAATGAAGGAGGTTTGTTAGTTATAGAGAGTGGAAGGGAGTAAGAGATGAAGAAGTGATCAGACACATGAAGTGGAGTTACAGAGAGGTTAGTGGTAGAGCAGTTTCTAGTAAAGATGTAGTCAAGGTGATTGCCGGCTTTGTGAGTAGGAGGAGAGGGAGTGCGTGACAGAGCGAAGGAAGAAAGTAGGTGTACGAGGTCAGATGACTTCTCTGTCTGGATGTTGAAGTCACCCAGGAGGATGACCGGAGGACCATTTTCGGGGAAATTAGACAGGAGAATGTCCAATTCTTCCAAAAAATGACCTAAGGAGCCTGGCGGACGGTAGAGGACAATGATGGTTAATTGTACCGGGTGAGTGATTGTTACAGCATGGAATTCAAAGGACAATGGGGTGGACGGTGGTAGAGGGTAGAGAGAAAAGCTCCATTTGGGTGAAATGAGTAGACCTGTGCCACCACCCCTACCAGTGGGCCTGGGAGTGTGGCTGAAGGAGAAGGCGGAGGAGAGAGCGGCTGGGGTGGATGTGTTCTCGGGTGTGATCCAGGTCTCGGTCAGAGCGAGGAAGTCGAGTGACTGCTGGATAGCAAAGCCGGAGATGAAGTCAGCCTTGCGAGTCGCTGACTGGCAGTTCCAGAGACCTCCTGTGACGAGGTGCTGGACGTGTGAGGAGCGGGTGGGATAGGAGAGAGAGGAGAGGTTACGATAGAGAGCAGATCTAGCCCGAGGCCTGTAGTATCTGCGGGAAGAGATTCGAACAGGCACGGGTGAAGGGGTCAAACACATTATTAAAAATAGCAGAAGAAGGCGCCGCATTCAGCCGCCCCGAAGACTGCCACGAAAGACACCTCGTCATCAGCCAGCGCACTTTGTCTCGATTCCAGCAGCTGTAGAAACAATGAATCAGTACTGTGCGACGCGACGCGTACGGACACATCATGTTTTACATACTGTCACTTCATTGGTGAAAAAAAAAAGAGCCAACTTGTGTGTTTGTGTCGTCGCGCTGTTGGTGGTGTGAAGGCTCAATACTCCCCTCTGCCTGTGGGTGGCGCTACGCAGCGTCATTAATAGGCCGATTTGCTGAGGCGACAATTTAAAAAAATGTTTCTGCGTCGTTGCGTCGACGCACTCGTTTCACTTCCTGGTTGTAAAGTCTTGCGTGTGTTGCAGATTCACCTCCAGAACAACAGGCGGAGTCACGTGTTTGGTTGAAGACGACCTGGAGAGTCACGTCTATTTATTTATTTGTTTGTTTATTGATCATAGACTTTATTGCCTCGTGCATCCACACTGCTGCTTTTCATCAAGGACACATTTGTCCCGTATTTTCCTCCACGACTTCGTTCCTCTCGACCGGCAAACCGGCGTCTGTGGCGATCTCCCTCCGTGAATCCAACCCGCTTCTAAACACGCCAATGGCGGCTTGTATACGCGCTCATATTTACGCATTTCCTCCGACAAAAGTTCTTCAATCTGATCCGTTCTCTCGTAAACATTCTTCCTTTTAATAATGGCGGCATCGGGCTGTGAAAGCGGGAATGTGAGACTCCGTAAAGGACGTAGTCAGCGGACCGATCGCAGCCTGATGCTGCGGGAGGAAAATGTCTCGACACACGTGAGGACGCGAGGAGGTGTGAAAAGGGACACGCAAGACCCCCTTGCGTTGTCACCACGACTTTCTGGGTTGGCCTCTCAGTGCCACAGAGCGAGAGCACGTTTGGAGAAAGCTCTCAGATGATTGGTCGTCAACGAGGTCCACATGAACTGCCCTCGATGCCACCAACAGGACACTACGCCCCAAACCTTCTTCCCTGCTCTTTTCTTGACAGCGTCCTTGATTTCAAAGGGGCCGAAGAGGTCAAGTGTGGTCGCTGTGAAAACGCAGAAGCATAAACCGGTTTAAGAGGTACTGGGCATAAAGCCGGTGCCATCTTGGCATTAGGATGATGTTAAGTTTAATAAAACACAACAAATAGAACACTTAGAGTATATTATGCTCATGCTGTAACTATGTTTGGGATGGATTTACGGTTGTTGGCGTGCCGCGACGCAAAAAAGGTTGAAAACCGCTGCTCTAGAGTACCTGACTCCAAATACTCTACTTCTCAGGAGAAGCAGGCAAGGAGGCACAGGAGGAAGCGACCTATCCACCCATCCCTGGCGCCGTCTCAGAGCCATCCAGATCGGTGTGGATGCGTTCTGGAAGAAGTGGAGTGAACTTGCCGGACCCAACCTATTGGTTCGTCCAAAGTGGCACCGGATCCAAAGGAATGTAGCGGTCGGTGACATCGTTTGGGTTGCTGATCAAAACGCGGTGCGAGGGCCATTCCGGCTCGGACGGATCCAGGACGTGTACCCTGACAAGAAGGGACTCGCGAGAGACGCTGGCGTTAGGACGTGTGCTGACGTCAGTCATCCTACGGAGACACGGTAGGAGACTGGTAGTCTTCATCCCTGTGGAAGACCAGTGACTCCAGACGGCCCAGACCCTGATTCTGAAGGCGTTACCTCAGGATCTTTCTTTCTTTCTCTCCCTCGCTGGTTGCTACATATTCTTGCTGCCTTTGGCACCACTTGCACCATCATTCACGAGCAATGAAGAGTGCCCACCCATGTGACCAAAGCTGGCAGAATACCTGGGGGGGCCGACAACAGTGACAATGGCGTCCCATGCAACAAAAAAAGTGTATGTGTGTATATATTTATATGTGTATATTAATAAACAATAACTGTATGTAATGGTTGTCTGTGAGCGCCTTAGATCACATGATCAGTCGGTCAAGTGGGAGGCGTAGCGTTCACTACGTCACGGGTGCCGGGCAGCAACAAGTGGGAGGTTCACGTGATTCTTAAAGGACCGAACACACTGGGGGGCGGGGCTCCGGGTGGAGCGGCTGCAGGTGATTGGCTGCTAGGAGTTGAGGCCGTGTTGGATGGTTTCACAGAGGAGGAGGTGTTTCTATTCTTTAATCAAAGAGAGTAGATGAAATGAGCTCTCTGACTGACTCCTCCTCCTCCGGCAGGTGAGTGAGGACGAAGGTCGGACCTTTAGTCAAAGAGACTAATCCGGGTCAATTATGATCAAGACGATCGGTCGCTGTGTGTCCGTCCATCAGGATCCCAGGGTTTTGATTGGTCGTGGTGTTTCTGGTCGGAGGGGGGTGGAGCTTCACACAGACCCCACCGGTCAGGTGCGATCTGATTGGAGGCTCAGCACTTTGACACGCCCACCGCTGCAGGTACCACACGTCTGCATCAGCTGATGAAAAAGCACAACATACAGATGAGAGAAACAAAAAGGTGATGGAGATATTGACTTAATTCATTAAACTCTCAAGACAGCGAGGAATCAAATAAAATATCATGCTATGGGTTAGTAAAATAAATAATAATAATAATAATAATAATATAATAATAATAATAACAGTTGGGAACCAGAAGACAAACTACAGGATGCAAGCCGCCGTTAAACACCACAGAAGAAGAAGAAGAAGCGGTCTGCGGGCCGTGCAGCAGGGGGAAGAGGCCCCCGTCCTCCACAGCAGCAGGAAACTACCACTGGACGCTGGGGGACGAATGTCTGCAGTTCATTGGCCCTCGAAACTCTTCGGTGTCACCTGATTGGGCGGAAAGTCACCAGCCGGAAAACTACAAGTCCCTTTGTCATCCGGGCCGAGCGCTGATGGACAGGAGGGCGTTGACCTCACGTTACCGAGGAGGAACAAGGAATAAACAAAGACGTCATGTGGACTTTTTGTAGCAACGTTTGTTGTCACGTCTCGTTTTACCGTTTTTGGATGAACACTGAACTCGTCTCATGGTCCCGACCTCTCCAGACATCACTACTACTAATATATATATGTTCATAGTAGCTGAAGCGTTATCGTATGTGTTGGTGACCCTGATGACGTCAACGTGATGACATCATCAGGACTGGGCGGGGCTAACCGTCTCACCGGCGTCCCAGGATGCAGTTGATGGCGGCGCTCTCTCTCTCTCTCGGTGCATGCTGGGAGTGAGCGTGTGTGAGCGTCTTTGAGCGGTTTTCTCTCTTTGTTTTTACCTTAGTTATATATATTAATTTAATGTGGTTTAGTGGTTGTTTCTCACTTTAGTCGTTGGGGTTTTTCTTTGGGCTTCTTTTCTCCTGCCGGTGTCTCGCCGGTCGGCGTCTCTAGACGGTAAATGGAGACACGTTCTCCCAGCTCACGAGGAAGCGCGGCATCAAGATGGCCGCGGGCTTCCCGTGCAGCGTGGAGGACATCGGGCTGTGGGGGAGAAGGTCGGGCACGGCAGCGTTAAGTCGGCCGCTCGGATGAACGGCGCAGTGGTCATCTTCCTGGACCAGGTGGGGAAGGTGAACCGAGTCGTCGAGGCGCCTCACGGTGAATGAAATGTTTGTGCAGGTGTTGCCACTGACGCAACCAGCCACGAAGGTGGTTCTATCGAACGTCCCTCCGTTCATCACCGACGTTCCTCAGCAGAGAGCTGTCCAGACACGGGAAGGTGGTCTCACCGATCAAAAAGATCTTGTCTGGATGCAGGTCTCAGTTACTGAAGCACGTGGTGTCTCACCGCAGACACCTGAATATGATCCTTAACAACCGGAATGTGGAGCTCAACCTCCGCTTGGTGAGAGAGGAGCTTTGGGTGAGGTGGCACAGGGTGAGGATGGAGGGGAAGGAAAGGAAAAGGGTGAGGGGGGGTTAGTGTGGAACAGGAGTCAGGTGCCATAGAGGCACAGTTGGGGGGAGGACTGAATGGGGGGGTGGAACAGGCAGAGGAGGTTAAGATGGTGGAGGAGGAAGCAGGAGAGCAAAAAGCTGCAACAAAAAGAAAAAAAAAGAGGCAAGATACAGGCAGCGAGGCAAAAGCCAGCAAGGTGGGGGAGGAAGAGGAGGCCATGGGGGGTCAGGGGCCATCTGACGGCAGTGAGAGTGAGGGCTGTGTGTCGGACAGCAGCGACATCCACAGCGCCTGTCTGACACACAGCCAGCGGGAAAAGCTCTACTCCGCACAGCAAATCAAAATGTTTCTACAAAAAGTCAAAAATAGGAGGAATCTTAAAATCGAGGAGTTTTTCCAGACCTGGTGTGTTTTTATAACTCAGCCAGACTCCGCATGAGCCAGCGAGAGGAGTCTGGCTTCACAGATCAAGAGGGTTTTAGACTGAAAAAACTTGTGCTAAAAGCAAAACAAACAATCGATGATCACGAAAAAAGCCCCAATGTGTGTTTTAATTGATTTATTGGTTTTATTTTTATTTATTTTTATCATGGATACTTTAAAAGTGGGAAGCCTGAATGTGAACGGAGCCAGAGATGCCAAGAAGAGGGCATCTATTTATGAATTTAAACAAATAAAACGTCTTCTCTTCGTGCAGGAGACGCACAGCGACAGCACCAACGAGGCCGACTGGAGGAGGGAAGTCCTGCTGAGCCACAACACCAACCTCAGTGGAGGAGTGGGCTTCCTCTTCTCCAGGTCCTCTAAGCCAGTCTTCCTGGAGGTCCAACACATCATCGAGGGGAGGTTGTTCTTAGTCAAGGCACGGTTCCACCTTCTTACTGGTGTTTTTATCAATGTGCTCCAACAATCGGTACAGAGAGGAAGCTGTTTTTAACAACAGTTAATGATCTTTTAGATGGCTGTGCCCCGGAGGATTTTTTATTCTTGGGGGGGGATTTTAACTGCACAGAAGATGCGGCCATAGACCGCAACCACGCAGAGCCACATCCAGCTTCCCAGCGCGCTCTGAGGCAGCTGGTCCGGTCTCATGGCCTCATGTGTGGAGAAGGATGCATGCAGACTGCCGACAGTACACGTGGTCCCACCTCAGAGAAGGTAGAATCTCCTCAGCCAGGCTTGATCGGTTTTATGTTTTTAAGCACCATTTTAATATTTTCAAAATGTGTACCATTGTACCGGCTGTTTTTTCAGATCATTCCCTGCTAGTGTGTAATGTTTTTATTAGGAACATTTTGCCAAAAAGCGCGTACTGGCATTTTAACTCCGGTTTAACATTTGATAGGAATTTCAGAGCGGTGCTTTCATATTTTTGGAGTGTTTTTAGGCTGAGGAAGAGTGATTTTAGTAGTCTTAGGCAGTGGTGGGACCGCGGTAAGATCGAGATTAGGCTTCTTTGTCAGCAGCACACTCTCAACGTCACCAGAGACATCACCAGATCTATGAAGGACCTGGAGACTGATATAGTGGAACTAGAGCGTTTAAACGAGTCCACAGGAGAGCGAGGACATTTTGAAATCCTCAAGATCAAAAAAATGGCTCTGGCCGACCTGTTAGACGTTAAAGCTCAGGGTGCACTGGTCAGGTCCCGATTCCAGACCATCACGGAGATGGACACTCCCTCTAGCTTCTTCTTCGGCCTGGAGAGGAAGAGTGGGCAGGGGAGGGTGATCCACGCGCTGTTGGCAGACACAGGGTTGCCGGTGGTGGAACCAGATTAGGAGGCGAGCGGTCAGCTTTTACTCCTCCCTCTACACCAGTGAGTACAGGGAGGAGGAAGCACTGACGGAGGAGTTCGTGAGCGAGCTACCTCAAGTCTCTGAGGAGACCAACAAAGCGCTCAACAGACCCATAACGGTGCAGGAGCTGAAGGCCGCCTTGCAGGGCATGCAGGGACGGCATGCTCCTGGCATCGACGGCCTCCCCGCAGAATTTTTTAAGACATTCTGGGATATATTCACACCTGATGTCCTGGAGGTTTTTAACGAGAGTCTGGTCTCTGGTTCCATGCCGATGTCCTGCCGCAGAGCGGTCATAACGCTACTGCCGAAGAAGGGGAACCTGCAGGACATCGGCAACTGGCGCCCTGTGTCTCTACTGTGCGTGGATTACAAGCTTCTGTCCAGGGTCTTTGCCTCCAGGCTGAGGGAAACTATGGAGCAGGTCATCCATCGGGACCAGACCTACTGTGTGCCCGGCAGGTCCATGGTAGACAATGTCTACCTCATTCCTGATGTTTTGGAGGTCGCCAGCTTGTTAGGTATTAATACTGGTCTGATTTCTCTAGACCAGGAAAAGGCTTTTGACCGCGTTGAGCACAGCTTCCTCTGGAAGGTCATGGGGAGGTTTGGGTTCAGCGCTGGTTTCATAGCTAAGATCAAAGTGTTGTACAGGGACATTGAGAGTGTGCTGAAGATAAACGGCAGTCTGTGTGCTCCTTTTAGAGTGTATAGAGGGGTCCGGCAGGGTTGTGCTCTGTCCGGGATGCTCTATGCACTCTCCCTGGAACCCCTTCTCGGCAAAATACGCTCTAGCCTGGAGGGCCTGGTTTTACCTGGTTTTAGTAGAAGAATGATTTTATCGGCGTATGCCGACGATGTTGGTGTTTTTATTAAAGGCCAGAGGGATGCAGACCTTTTAAATAACATCGTGGAAAGTTTTAGTAAGGCATCGGCAGGGAGGGTGAACTGGAAAAAAAGTGAAGCCCTCGCTGTCGGTGAATGGCGTGGCGGCCTCCCGGTTCTTCCCCAAAGCCTAGTGTGGAGGAAAGATGGTTTTAAATACCTGGGGATTTATCTGGGACAAGAGAGCATCGTCCAGAAGAACTGGGAGGGCGTCACAGAGAAGATAGAGGGGAAACTTTCCAAATGGAAATGGCTGCTCCCTCAAATGTCTTTTAAAAGGTAGAGTTTTGGTTTTAAACAACCTGATTGCATCCCAGCTGTGGCACCGTCTCACCTGCCTGGACCCTCCCTCAGGCTTCCTTGCCAACTTACAGAAGAAAATGGTGGATTTCTTTTGGGGGGGTCTACACTGGGTGCCACAAGGGGTGCTGTTTTTACCCAGAGAGGAGGGGGGACAGGGCCTCGTCCACCTGGCCAGCCGGACGACCACTTTTAGACTCCAGTTTTTACAGAAATATCTCACAGGTCCGGAGTTTTTAGTATGGAGGGACGTGGCCAGCTGCATTTTTAGACGTGCAAACAACCTGGGGCTGGATACTGCTCTGTTTTTAATTGATTCTACATTTTTAAAGTTAAATGGGCTACCTCCGTTTTATCAGGGTGTTTTTAAGTCTTGGGCCCTTTTTAATCATAAAAGGTGCCCACAGTCTTTCTCTCTGTACTGGTTGTTGAGAGAACCTTTGATCTACAGAGCAAGGCTGGACATCAGCAGCAGTGGTACCCCAGGCCTGATGGGGGCGCTGCTGAAAGCACGAGTCCTGTGCCGGCAGCAGCTGGTGGACGCAGTGGGGCCGACGCTGAGCGACGCCCCGGCCCTGGGCTCTCTGCTGGGGCTGCACTCCGTCCGGATGGCGAGGAGGCTCCTGGAGCTGTGGAACCAGAGGCTGACTGAGGAGGAAAGGAGCCTCCTCACAGACTACAGCCAGAGGGATGTGGAGCCGGACCCTGCAGACCCCTTCCCCGAGATCTACCTGAGCCCAGGACTAGGGGAACTCACCGGCCCCCTGCTCGCCACAACACGCCCCGAAGCGCTGACATTGCACGAAGCAGACAAGAAGACTCTGTATTTTAACTGTGTGAAGGGCATAAACCGGTCCGGACTGTGCGACAGGCTCCCCACTGTGTGGTCCAACAGACTGGGACAAAATGGACCGGGCCCACAGTGGAGGACTTTATACAAACCTCCCCTCAAGAAACGGACTGCCGACCTCCAGTGGAGAACTTTACACGGTGCTGTCGCCTCCAACGCTTTTATTTCTGTTATTAATCCCACTGTTCTGAGCAAATGCCCCTTCTGTGACCTCCGAGAGACTATTTATCATGTTTGTATAGAGTGCAAGAGACTTGCGAGTTTCTTCTCTCTTTTAACATCGGTTTTTAGTCTTTTTAATGTGGTTTTTACTGAAAAGATTTTTATCATGGGAGCTGCCTACAAAAGAGCAGAAAAAGAAAAATGGCAGCTCCTCAACTATCTTTCAGGGGAAGACAAAAGCAGGAAGGCCAGAGTGAAGGACGGAGAGGGGCAGGAGGCCAGAGTGAAGGACGGAGAGGGGCAGGAGGCCAGAGTGAAGGACAGAGAGGGGCAGGAGGCCAGAGTGAAGGACAGAGAGGGGCAGGAGGCCAGAGTGAAGGACGGAGAGGGGCAGGAGGCCAGAGTGAAGGACGGAGAGGGGCAGGAGGCCAGAGTGAAGGACGGAGAGGGGCAGGAGGCCAGAGTGAAGGACAGAGAGGGGCAGGAGGCCAGAGTGAAGGACAGAGAGGGGCAGGAGGCCAGAGCAGTGTGGCTGGTGAACATCAGGTTCAGGCTCTGGCTGGAGTTCCGCTTTTATAGACACATTGGGGACGTAGACACTTTTAAACAACGCTGGTGTTTTAATAATGTTGTGTGCTCAGTGGAAAAGAATGAATTGGTGTTTGCTCCTGTTTTTATGGCATGGAATGTAATTTTGCTTTGTCTTGGGGTTTTTTGTTGTTGTTTTGTCTTGGGGTTTTTTGTTGTTGTTTTGTCTTGTTTTTTTTAACAAAGGACCTGAAATATACGACAAATATATATATATATATATATAATATGTAAAATAAATTGTTTTTCTAAAAAATCAAAAAATCTCTCGTCCCTCCTGAAGAACCCGTCTCGTCTCCTTCATGTGCAGCATGAAGCATTCAGAGTGTCTTCACCAGCTGTCTGCTGCTCGGGGGGACAGACAGATGGAGAGAGACAGACAGATGGACGTGGGCGTATAATTGATACATTAGCATATTAAAAAGAGGATGACATCATCTAAACTCACCTGCTGACTCCGCCCCCCCCCCCTGGCGTCTACTTGATCTACTCAATAAAATCTTCTTTGCTGCCATTTTTTTAGTAGGGCCGAGTGCGAAAAGTGGCCGGTGGTAGCTGCCTTTGTTCATCGGCAGGTGGCATTGGTCGGTTCATCGGCAGGTGGCATTGGTCGGTTCATCGGCAGGTGGCATTGGTCGGTTCATCGGCAGGTGGCATTGGTCGGTTCATCGGCAGGTGGCATTGGTCGGTTCATCGGCAGGTGGCATTGGTCGGTTCATCGGCAGGTGGCATTGGTCGGTTCATCGGCAGGTGGCATTGGTCGGTTCATCGGCAGGTGGCATTGGTCGGTTCATCGGCAGGTGGCATTGGTCGGTTCATCGGCAGGTGGCATTGGTCGGTTCATCGGCAGGTTGCATTGGTCGGTTCATCGGCAGGTTGCATTGGTCGGTGGTCGGCAGGTTGCATTGGTCGGTGGTCGGCAGGTTGCATTGGTCGGTGGTCGGTTCCTCCTCCTCATGCAAATGACATGTTAACGAGTATCCTCACGGCCACGCGTTCGCCGTAAATCATTGTTTCTAACGTGATTGAGAGTCAGGCACAACACAGCGACCTGCAAGTAGCGCAGCGTCTTAAATGAAGTGACGTGTGTCTTAATGCGATGCTTTAGAAATGAACACAAAGGGATTCTGTATTTGTTCATGAAGTCTGAAAAGGGTCATTTGGGCAACGTTTTGTTAACCGACCGCAGCGAGCGGAGAGAGAGCACCAGCGGACTGACAGCAGCCCCCCCGCCCCGCACCCCCTCCGCACCCCGGCCACACCGTCCACTCGACCACTACAAACGGGTTAGTTAGCGTGCGCGGTCGATACACATGTCCCTTTATTGTTTTAGCCTGCGCTGTGGACGGCAGCTCGCCGCGACCTCGGTCGTTCACATCATAGGCAGCTACCACCGGACACTTTTCGCACTCGGCGTCACTCCATTTTTTGTTGTACTTTTCTTTTTGTGCCTCAAACCTCAGGAGCAGAAACACAATGTGATGAATCAGCGTCCCATGTTGTACTATAGGTGGTAGTATCGTTGTAGTGGTACCTGATTTTTTTAAACTAGTTGTTGGTCTACAACAAAGTGCATCTACTGTGTTGACGTATAAGTACTCGGTGTGTATCGATTCATCGATTTATATTCCTGCGATCCAACAGAATCGATCTGTGCTCCGCAAATCGTCATTCCGGACGACATATATCGATTACAAATCGATTGAAATGGTACATAATCGATTGTATCGATACTTGGAAACTGCACATTGGATTTAAGTACATAAAAGGTGTGGATGCATGTTTGTTTGTTTGTTTGTTAGCTCTTTAGACACATTAAACGTTACTGGATTCAGTCTGCCTGTCTGTGACGTCATCAGTACGCAGCGGCCGCTGCGCGAAATTCTGACCAACAACAACAACAACAACAACAACACACAGCGTGGAGGAGACGACTGCGAGCGAGACATTTACAAACCAACGTATCGATCCAGTGGAAACATTTTGGTTTGCAAACACGGAGGTGTTCTAAATAAGTCGCTCGCTGTTTGTAGAATATTTAGAAGACAAATAAAAAACACGGAAACACGAGGAATCTTTGCGGCCGTCTACTAAGGCGCCGCGGGATTAAACAACGGCGACAGTCAGGACCTCCAGCAGCGTCACCGCTGCAGCAGCAGCAGGTAACTCAGCTCTGCAGACGCCTCAGGCCTCCAGCACCAAACTCATCACAGTAACAAGTTTATCTGTAAAGACGTGCGACCCGACAATGTGGTGTCTGTGAATTGATCCAAACATTGTGTAATTATTGTGTAATGTTTACATTGAAGATGGCACTTGACTCAAATAAAAGGTTCATACATTTGCCATCAATTGTTTATAATATCCATAATTAATTTAAACCTGATTTCCTAACAAGAAACAACAGGGATCTCAGAAACTTTGCCTGCACTGTCCAGTAAAGTTACTGAATCGAATCGTTGTTAAAATGAATCGTTACACCCCTACTGTACCGTTTTCTCCCCACGGAAAGGGCAACCCGGCACACATAGGACTTTACTCAAGATTCCTCATTTGTTTGTTTATTTCTTAAAAAGGGAACCAGGTAAAAAACCTGGAATAATAAGAAATGCAATGCTTCAATTTCCATGTGCACACCACAACCAACACAGCTCCCCAGTTCTTTATCTTAATAACATTATTCAAAAATACAAATAAACATTATTAATATACTATAATCCACCATCATCAGTTTCGTTATTTGCATGTACACATTCAAATATTATGCACCACATTCACAATGCATGCAGTCTTTCCTTAGCAGCAAACTACAACTCCCAAAATGCCCCACGGCAAACCAGGAAGTACCTACGTCACATACCAGTCCGTGTTTCATACTTTAAACATATAAGCCAAAGAAAGTAAACACAGCAGCAACACATTAAGGTGACATCAGACAACATGAAGCGTACATTATAAAGGAGACAAGACAACATTGGAAATTAAGAGAGCTTACCAAGTGGCTGCACACCGGGTTGGAAGTCGTTACCAACGAAGTGAATCGCGCTTCCTTTTCATTCAGTAAACACTGGTCACGTGACCTCACAGCACACTCCTCTCTTAAAGGGACACTACACTATTGCGCTGCTACCTCAACGTTTCTCCATATAATACTGGCATTTACATATATAGCTCTGGCAGGTAAACATTTAATCACACATGTAAATCCGAAATAACAAAACGTCATGAATTAAAAACTCCACAGAAAACACAACACCTAGTGAAGGCTTCTACTAAATAGAAAAAATACTTATTTAACATAAGTAGATTTGTACTAATTCTAATAGTATGTGAGAACAGCTGTTACAGTAGAAGTACTTGTACTAAACAGTAAAAATACTCTGACAGAAACCCAGTTGTCTCAGTTTGTAACACGTTTCACTGCAGTAAGAAAATATAAATGTAAGAATCACAGAAGCAACGAGCCCCAAATCATTCAGATAACTGATCACGTCTCATTTCAACTTATCGAGTCGTTTATGTTGATTTCACACAGAAAAGCTGTGAGTCACACGTAGAAGAAGCAGAGTCCACATCCAGCTGTGATGCACCAGAACCTGATCCAGCACCCATCCACATCTGATCCAGTCCGGCTTTTCCATCTGACGAGCAGCAGGACCAGAACCAAGACCAGGACCGGGTTCAGTGACTGGGAACCAGGATCCGTCCTGGTTTAAAGAGAAGAACAGATGAGCATTAAATGCAGATACCGGACCATTGAAACCAGACTGAACTGGTCTGAAACACCAGACAGGTGTCAGAGGGAGCAGGTGAACCAGGTCCAGACTCTGGTGGACCTGCTGAAGGTCTCCTCTTATTCTGGACCAATCTGACCCATCAGAGGACATCGGTGTGTTCTGACCTCTGGCTTTCCTCTTGTAGTAGATGAATCCAGCCAGAGACAAAGTCAGACCCAGGATCAGTCCTGAGGCTCCGATGGCGACTTTGTTCCTCTCAGACTCGGGCATGGACGGGTCTGAGGACAGACAGGGGGACGGGTTAGCAGAGAGACAGGTGGAGAGGCAGGCAGACCGGTATGCAGACAGACAGGTACTTACTCCAGTCGGTAACCAGAGGTTTACTCAGACTGATGTGCTCCACCACACACGAGATCTTCTCTCCAGACCTGCTGACACACAAACCAGCACATCAGTGGTTGTCCTCATCAACCTGGACCACCTGGACCACCTGGACCAGCTGGACCTGGACCTGAGCTAACTGGACTTATCGGAGCTGAAGCTGGCTGGACCTGCACCACCTGGACCACCTGGACCTGGACCTGGACCAACTGGACCTGGACCTGAGCTAACTTGACTTATCGGAGCTCAAGCTGGCTGGACCTGCACCACCTGGAGGTGGAGGTGGACTCACCTGGGCGTGTACTCCAGGTGGGAGTGGGTCTGGTAGTACCAATCCCCGTCTGCCAGCTCGTCGGTAGAAGTGACCCCGGTGGTCTCTGGCCGTCCGTCTCTGGTCCACCTCACTATGATCTTCTTGGGGTAGAAGTCATAGACGCTGCAGACCAACATGGACAAAGGTCCACCACCAGGGGGCGTCTCAGAGTGCAGCCTGACGTAGGGCTCAGCTGGAGACAATATATGACATGGTGAGGGTTTGTTCTATGAGCTCACAGGTACGAGTATTAGTACTAGGAGTACTTAAGGTAGTAGCAGTAGTACCAGCTGCAGTACAAGTACCAGTCATGTACTCACAGATAAAATGTTCTACTCAATAATATCCATAAAGTGTCCATAAATACTTGATACTTGAATTCAAAGTGTTTCTTCTGTTTAATATTTGATCATATAATTATATTATATGATTTGGTGTAAAACAACATCATTATATTATTTATAAATGTGTTACATATTAAACCACACGAGTAAACTATATAAAATATGTATAACAACGTGAATCATTTATTACAGAAGATGTGTATCAGGTTCTAGTTGGATTTACTAATAAATGATCATTACTTTAGAATAAACTACCGCGTGATTTTCTCTTTGATTTTATTATATTAACTATTAGAAACTATTTTAAACTATTTTACAAAGTTGAAGCTCAGATTTGAAGAGTGTGCATCTCTTCTACAAGGCCACCAGACATCCAGGCGACCTGAAATCGGACTAAGTATCTCTTTCTTTAAACCAAGCTAGTCTGCTAAATTTGCTGTTGATTCTAGTGTCTTAAGTTAATTTGATTGCTGATTTGCTTTAGTTTTTTGTCCTCTCACGACCAGTTCTCTTTGTTTGAAGTTATCTTGGTTGCTAGTTTGTTCAAGCTCTTTCAGTCTTTTAGTGCCAGTTTGTGTTCTAGATTCTACTATTAAGTTAACTGCCAGTGTGCCCTCCTAACTCTGCTAGGTTTTGACCTGATCTAAGTCTGTTTTGCCTTGTTTTCTGAAGCAAATAAGACTTGTATCCTTAAACTCTCATTTTGTCAAAAGACCACATGGTGTTTGTTCACTGATTAGGGTGTCAAGCTATTGGTGCTTTGCATTTTGAGGAGTTTCTGTCGAGGCCAATCGACCTTTTGTCTCCTAAACGACGGGGGAGCGGCCAGCGCAGCCGCAGCCGACTTCCACTAACGAGGGAGTATTTAACTAGAAATCGTAGGAAGCGTTAGCTTCAGCGTTATCTTATCCTCGCAGCACGAAGACGAGCAGAACAAAGACAAGGGAGTCTTTCGTGGCAGTCAAGACGAGCAGAACAAAGACAAGGGAGTCTTTCGTGGCAGTCAAGACGAGCAGAACAAAGACAAGGGAGTCTTTCGTGGGAGTCAAGACGAGCAGAACAAAGACAAGGGAGTCTTTCGTGGCAGTCAAGACGAGCAGAACAAAGACAAGGGAGTCTTTCGTGGAGTCTTCGGGGCGGCTGAATGCAGTGCCTTCTTCTGCTATTTTTAATAATGTGTTTGACCCCTTCACCCGTGCCTGTTCGAATCTCTTCCCGCAGATACTACAGGCCTCGGGCTAGATCTGCTCTCTATCGTAACCTCTCCTCTCTCTCCTATCCCACCCGCTCCTCACACGTCCAGCACCTCGTCACAGGAGGTCTCTGGAACTGCCAGTCAGCGACTCGCAAGGCTGACTTCATCTCCGGCTTTGCTATCCAGCAGTCACTCGACTTCCTCGCTCTGACCGAGACCTGGATCACACCCGAGAACACATCCACCCCAGCCGCTCTCTCCTCCGCCTTCTCCTTCAGCCACACTCCCAGGCCCACTGGTAGGGGTGGTGGCACAGGTCTACTCATTTCACCCAAATGGAGCTTTTCTCTCTACCCTCTACCACCAGCCACCCCATTGTCCTTTGAATTCCATGCTGTAACAATCACTCACCCGGTACAATTAACCATCATTGTCCTCTACCGTCCGCCAGGCTCCTTAGGTCATTTTTTGGAAGAATTGGACATTCTCCTGTCTAATTTCCCCGAAAATGGTCCTCCGGTCATCCTCCTGGGTGACTTCAACATCCAGACAGAGAAGTCACCTGACCTCGTACACCTACTTTCTTCCTTCGCTCTGTCACTCAGTCCCTCTCCTCCTACTCACAAAGCCGGCAATCACCTTGACTACATCTTTACTAGAAACTGCTCTACCACTAACCTCTCTGTAACTCCACTTCATGTGTCTGATCACTTCTTCATCTCTTACTCCCTTCCACTCTCTATAACTAACAAACCTCCTTCATTGACTAACTCTATACCGGCTCGTCGCAATATTCGCTCCCTCTCTCCCTCCTCGCTGGCATCCTCTGTTCTATCAGCTCTCCCTTCAACTGACTCCTTCTCACTCTTGCATCCGAACGCTGCTGCAGAGACTCTCCTCTCATCTCTTTCCTCCTCTCTAGACTCTCTCTGCCCTCTTACGACACGACGGACTGGCAAATCCCCTCCGGCTCCGTGGCTGTCTCAACCGGTCCGTGCCATGAGAGCCACCATGCGAGCGTCGGAAAGGAGATGGCGTAAATATAAACGACCTGACGACCTGCTTGAATTTCAATCTCTCCTCTCCTCGTTCTCTGCCTCTATCTCTGCTGCCAAAAGCTCTTTCTACCAGTCCAAAATCGAATCCTCATTCTCTAACCCCAAAAAACTCTTCTCGATCTTCTCCAATCTCCTCGAACCCCCTACCCCTCCTCCCCCCTCCACCCTTCTTCCGGGAGACTTTGTCAACTACTTCACCAAGAAAATAGCTGACATACGCTCCTCTTTCTCAAACCCACCACCTACTTCACCGACCTCACCTCTTTCGCCCTCACTTCCCTCTTTCACCGCCCTCTCTCCTAACCAAATTCTTACCCTAGTAACCTCTGCCCGTCCGACCACCTGCCCTCTTGACCCCATTCCATCACATCTTCTACAATCTATCGCACCTGACCTTCTTCCGTTCCTTACCTTTCTCATCAACAACGCTCTGTTATCTGGCTGTTTTCCCAATTCTCTGAAGGAGGCAAGAGTCAACCCTCTCCTGAAGAAACCCACCCTCAACCCTTCTGAAGAAAACAACTACAACTACTCTTCTTCCCTTCTTGTCCAAAACCCTTGAACGTGCTATCTTTAATCAACTCTCCTCTTATCTCCACTGTAACAACCTCCTTGAGCCCCACCAGTCAGGTTTCAAGGCCGTTCCACAGAGACTGCTCTCCTTGCTGTCTCTGAGCAACTCCACACTGCTAGAGCCGCCTCTCTCTCCTCTGTCCTCATCCTTCTGGACCTCTCTGCTGCATTTGACACGGTCAACCACCAGATCCTTATTTCCTCCCTTCAAGAACTTGGTGTCACAGGCTCTGCTCTCTCCCTTCTCTCGTCCTACCTCGATGGCCGCACCTACCGGGTAACCTGGCGAGGATCTGTGTCGGAACCGTGTCCTCTTACTACTGGAGTTCCTCAGGGTTCCGTGCTGGGTCCCCTCCTGTTTTCGCTTTACACCAACTCTCTTGGCGCTGTCATTCGCTCGCATGGCTTCTCTTACCACAGCTATGCCGATGACACCCAACTAATTCTCTCCTTCCCTCGCTCGGACACCCAGGTGGCGGCTCGGATCTCTGCCTGTCTAACTGACATCTCTCAGTGGATGTCCGCCCACCATCTGAAAATCAACCCCGACAAGACTGAACTACTTCTCTTTCCCGGAAAAGACTCGCTTACCCAGGACCTGACAGTCAACTTTGGAAACTCTGTGCTAACGCCCACTTCGACTGCTAAGAACCTCGGCGTCACACTCGACAACCAACTCTCCCTGACTCCCAACATCACTGCGACAACGCGATCCTGTAGATACACGCTCTACAACATCAGGAGAATACGTCCCCTTCTCACTCAGAAGGCAGCGCAGGTACTGATTCAGGCTCTTGTCATCTCCCGCCTGGACTACTGCAACTCCCTCCTGGCAGGTCTCCCTGCCACCGCCATTCGACCTCTGCAGCTCATTCAGAATGCAGCAGCTCGACTGGTCTTCAACCTTCCGAAATTCTCCCACACTACTCCACTCCTCCGCTCTCTTCACTGGCTACCGGTGGCCGCCCGCATCCAGTTCAAAACACTGGTGCTCACGTACCATGCTGTGAATGGATGGGGTCCAGCTTACATCCAGGACATGGTCAAACCCTACATCCCAACCCGCACTCTCCGCTCTGCATCTGCAAAACTACTCGTCCCTCCCTCACTGAGAGCAAAACACTCGACTAGGTCTCGACTCTTCGCTGTCCTTGCGCCGAAATGGTGGAACGCGCTCTCTGAAGACATCAGGACCGCAGAGAGCCTTCACATCTTCCGCCGCAAACTAAAGACACACCTCTTCAGACTCTACCTCGACTAAAGACTAACAAATTGTAGCACTTAAATTGTACTTGTGACGTCACTCATCTATAGCAAATTGTAAATTCGCTTATTTGAGGAAATTGCACTTTCTTGTTTCTTGTTCTCCTGAGTTTGTACCCTATGGTTGAATGCACTTATTGTACGTCGCTTTGGATAAAAGCGTCAGCTAAATGACATGTAATGTAATGTAAAAGTTAAATACAGCAGACTTTATTTATTTAAGTCATTTTACTAAATGACTTTGTAATATTCCTGATTGGATCGATTTAATGGATTGATTTGATATAAAATGTTCATGAGAAGATGAAGAAGTGATTCTCGGGTCCGATGAGGTGATGAGTGATGAGCACATGAATAAGTAGTAATATTAGTCGGAGCTGTAGTAGCACAACTTCACCACAAGGTGGAGAAAGACTTCAGTCTGACGTCAGCGTTTAGTTCATGTCATTTGATCAATATGTGATAATAATGTAATGACATTTATAATAATGTGATGATAATAACGATGATAATAATAATGTCGCTCTGACTCACCGGACTTAGTCAGAATATTGTTGTAATCGCTCTGGACGTGGTTCAGACAGTAAACCTCCTTCCAAGCTCTCATAGCACTCAGATATGAAGCGTCTTTGTTCCAGTTAGCAGCGTACTTCACTCCTTGTTCAGTGAAGCCGACAAACTTCCCCACTGAGCTGCTGAACCTCGTGTCTTCTTTCTTGTTGAAGTAAGAAGACTGGATGAACTCGATGTCCTTCAGCTCCGTGGAGTTAAAGACACATTCATCCGTCCAAAACTCCATGAATCCATCTGAAGAACAGATAGGATCAGTGATCACTGTTATTGATTACTGATCAGTCTACAAACAAACAGGCGGTGCATTGATCACTTTATTGATCAGTGTTGATGAGTATTGATCCTACCTGCTGCGTGGAGGCCGATGAAGAGGAGGGAGACGCTGATGAAGGATGGAGCCATGTCTCTGTGTTCACCGGACAAAGTGACAAAGACGCGCTGAGAGCGGCTGTAAAAAGCGGAGCGGAGGTCACGTGACCCACGTCAGCGACGTCATCACCTGTTACCAGGCAGACAACATCAGCAGAGTTGATGATACAACGTGCTATCGTACTAATAGTATACATGTATACAAGTATTACTGTTGAGGACACCATGGTACTGTATTAATACAGTGATAAGGATATTATGATCATTATGTATTGATTTGTATTATTATTAACAGCCAGATTAACATTATTATGATTATTATTTTTACCACAATTAAATATCGTTAAGTTTCATGTGTTGTTTGTACATGTGGTCATTTATGATTCATGTATCTAACAATGTGTCTTTATCTTGTACTTTGTCACATACTGTCTGACGACAATGACACTAAAAACCTTTTAGCTGAATTGAGCCGTTATTGATTATTTATCATGAATCATTTACTGTTATTACACATATATTTATTATTGTTCAGTGAAATCAACATTTCTAAAATGATGTTGTTACTGAATCTCAATGAACAGAAACATGATCAGACTCTGATTGTTTAATATAATTCATATATGATACATTTATCATTTTAATAAAACCGCAAATTATCTTTAAGCTGTTTGTCTGTGTGTGTGTGTGTGTGTGTGTGTGTGTGTGAGTGTGTGTGTGTGTGTGTGTTGTGAGTGTGTGTGTGTGTGAGTGTGTGTGTGTGTGTGTGTGTGTGTGTGTGTGTGTGTGTGTGTGTGTGTGTGTGTGTGTGTGTGTGTGTGTTGAAATGGCCTTTATTCAGAGTCCTGCAGAGTCTTTTTCTCATAATAACAATAATATGTTGGATTTAAAATCAGCTCTAAACTTCCTGATGCAACAATAACATCTACAATTATCTCACATTACACACAAAGTTATATTTATTTTCCTTTAATAATAATAAAGCAACAGTTCATTTAGCAAAAAGCTTTTATTTCAGTAGCTTAGCATAGCTTAGCATAACTTTGTCTCCAAGCTAAATGGTTCAAGTTGAGTCAGTCGTACAAATACTGAAGATCAATAAAAGGAAACATTTAATAAACAGCTGAGTCAGTTTATTGATTTTTAATCATAATTACTTGAAAAGAAACATTTTTCCATAAATGAATAAAAGCCACTGAGCTTCTTACAGACAAACATGTTTAGAAGATTCATTCTGAATTTAGTTCTTATACTTTAAACACGTCGTGTTCTTCAAACTGTTAAAAGTGCTGCTGAGACACAAGCAGAGGTCAAAGGTCAACGGGTCTGACTTCTTATTTTAGAGTTTATTATTAAAAGAAACAGATGAGAGAAAACAAGATGAGATCATCGCAACGCCGTCATCGTTATTTCAAAATAAGAGAAGAAGATTAATTCAATAAAGGAATGAGATTCAGAGATAATTAACAACATTAATTAGACTGGATTAGATGATGAAGATGATGAAGATGAGACTCCTACATGATGAAGATCATTAACCAATCAGCTGCACTCGTTTCCTTTGATGAGGAAGAAGGTTCCAGCAGCGACGCCGAGGAGACCAACAGTCAGACCGACTCCACAGAAGACCGCTGGTCCAACGCTGGGCTGAGACACCTGCACATCTGGAGACAGAAAAGACACCTTCAGCTCCACATCTGGAGACATGAAGCTCAGCCTCCACATCTGGAGACACAAGTGAGTTGTTTGTTTTGTCTCACCATAGAACTTGACCAGTGGATGGTCCAGGGCCAGATGTTCCACCATGCAGCTGTAGATGTCTCCCAGCTTTGGGGTGAACTCAAGGGTGGAGAACTGGTTGAAGGTTCCGTCGTTGTTGGGGTAGGGAACGTTCCTGCTGGATCCTTCAGTGACGTTCTCCTGGTTCTTGGTCCAGGAGAACGTCACTGGAGCAGGAAAGAAACCAGTCACATGACAGATGAGCGAGTTCTTCTCTCCCAGTTCCACGCCGTCTTTGGGGTAGATCATGTGACTGGAAGGAGGATCTGAAGAGAGAGAAGCTCTTATTAGAATCCCTCTCATGAAGAACCAGTTTGACCTTCAGGATTCATTCTGGCTTCTGGTTTGGTGCCTCAGATGAACCCTGTTGTCCACGTTCTCCTGACCTCCACCCACCTGGTTCACCAGAGACCTGAAGGAGCAGAGTCCTCCTCCTGAAACCTACGTCAACATCTGGAGTTTGTGAGTAAACAAACTGTTGTTTGTTGTTCTTCAGACTGGTGTTTACTGGTGTTGACTTGTTGTATTTGTTTACCTCTAAAGTCAACAATAAATATCTTAAATAGACGTTTGATTTAAAGTGTAAATACAGAAGATAAATTCCAGCAGCTAAAAGAACAAACAAGTAAACACAATCAAATGATTTCATGAAGCTGTTTTTACTTCATGTCACATAAAACTGTTTAATAACAGAAAGTCAGACGTTAAAACACTTTAATGACACAGTAAAATAATACATGTATATATAAGTATACAAGTATATATGTGTATACAAAGTATAATAAGTATGAAGTGTCTTTACCTTTCTCCAGTTGGAACCCCTTGTAAGCTTCCAGATCAGTTTTCAGGTCATTTCTGCAGATCTGTTGATTAGTCACAGCTCCTTCATAAGTTCCTTCTCTGTAGTCTATTGGATCCACGAAACTGGGCTGAGGTTTGACTCCTTTGCCGTGTTTGAAGTCTGCGTACCAGATCTCTTCTCCATCCAGACCGTACATCAACTCTCCATCAGAGTCAGAACAGCCAGTAATAGCAATGTCCCTATGTGGACCTGAGGAGAAAACACAAGGTTTGTTTGTTTGTTGTTCAGTCTGTTAGTAAACAAAGAGGCTGTTTATTTGTTGTATTTGTATCAGAACTGAAACATGAGTTTAAAAGTGAGACAGAAACTCACCGTCGGCTGAGACACAGAAGACACCAGAGAGGACGAGGACGACCATCATCTTCATCATCGTCTTGGTCTTCATCAGCTCTCTGTGGACCAGAACCAGACTGAGACTCTGAACCTTCTGAAGAGAACTGAGAGAAACTGCAGCAGCAGCGGAGCTCGTTGCCTCAGCAGCCAATGAGAGAGCAGAGCTGGCGTGATGTCATCAGTGTCCAGGTAGAGAAACACTGCTGCTCACATGGTTTCTGATATCCAGACATGAGGACAGACGGACGCAACTCAATCAATAATCAATACTGTGTTCATAGAGGCTTTTCAGAATAAAGCCTTTAAATACAGATGTTAAACTAAAGATTCATCTTCAACATTAAGATTCACGAGATGATTGTTTAGAAGGAATGAATACAGAAGACGTGAAGTTGAGACGCTCCTCCTTCAGTCCAAGGAGTCATCTGAGGGAACTAGGAAGCATCGAAGGCCTCAGGACCCTCCAGAAGCATCTGGAACCTGCTGCCCCCCCGACCCTGAATGGATGGAGGATTAAAGTAGAAGCTGTGATTTTGTAACGTGATGAAAGCGACTCTTCACAGAAAGAGAAGCTGTGAAACACGAGAAACACTTTTCACTTTTTAATGTGAAAACAAGTTAAAAGTTCCAGTTTCCTCGTTCTGTTCACCACCAGAACCAGTCGGACCGCTGGAGGCCTTCAGGGGCCTCAGAGCAGCCAGGACCTCCCAATACCACAGATACAAGATGCTCAGGTTCCCTGCAGCGCCTGAACGCAGCAGCGTGCTGGAAAGTCCCGCTCTTCACTTTCACTTCCTCCTCAGCAGCCAATGGGAAGCAGAGCTGCTGATGAGTCATCGGTTACCAGGCAGACCTGAGGACACGGAACGACACACAGCACACTCATCACATTTTCATTTAGGTGCAATCCAACAGGGGAAAAAAGGACCTGGAAGCAGCTAAAAATGAAATTTATAAACATAATTCAAAAAGGTTTGGCAGATATTGCTATGATTGCACCTCACTTTCATTTATTTTTTAATGGACTTTATTAAAGGCTATTAAACAAAGTAACTCAGTGGCTACTTGAAATAGTAAATTAAACCCCTAATAAAATGTTGTTTTTACGTCTTTTCACTTAATACCCCACGTAGGTATAAAATAAAAATGTGTCTAAGTGTCTCCTGTCGAAGTCATTTAACATGTGACGCTGTAGCCTCCACTCATTAAAATACGCATTAAAACACTCATTAAAATACTCATTAAAACACAAAGAAACATTGAGTTCTGCTCAGCCAACAGAGAGAAGGCAGACGGCCTCCTCCACCCGCTCTGACCGAGGTGGAGGCCTCCTGTGTGAAAGGGTCTTCTATCCACAGTCCCCTTCATCGAGTGCCGGCGCAGGAACAGGAACATGTGTCCCTCTATGCGTCCGGTCACATGTGGAAACCCTGCATAACGACAGCTGAGCGTCTGAGGCGGCAGCAGAACGTATCATAACTAACAATGTATAAAATATGATTTCTACATCAGTCACCTGCATTCCTGTGGGATTCCTCTCTGATGTTCTAAGAGGTTTGTGTCGGGAAACAGGGGAACTTTGCTCACAGCTCTACAAACTGCTGCCTTGCCAAAGGGCTCTGCGTCCCCGACGTCACAAAGAAAACCACCATTTGCAAAGAAACGTGGCGCGATGCACAAGATCTGCTCCGATGTGAGTCCACGTCAGCGTGTGAGGTTGGTGACATGCGGCCGGAGAACGTTAGAGAGATAAATGATCCCGTGTGAGGAAAAGCTGCAGCGTTCTAACAGAAACTCCTCTGGAAATGATCAAACACTAATAATATAATATAAACATAGTTTAATGAACGTTGTCTCTGATATTCATTGCTGTTGCTTCAGTGAGAAACGTGTTCTCGTCTCATCTCAGGTGGCAGAATACGTGTAGTTAAACCATCTATCTAATTATATTAAACTCTTTATTTACTGTATTAAAGATTATTTAGTGTTTCATGTTTAGGGTTCGTTTTCAACCACTGGTGTATAAATCTGGTTATGTTCATTTCATGTAAGATGCAAACAAACCTTCAATGAGGAGAAATGATTCACAACGTGATTCATCATGACGTTTAAACTGGAACGTTGAGGAGGTAATAACAGACATCTTTATTTGTCACACTGATTGAAGATGTCTAAGGATTACGTAGCTACTTAGAACCTCCGTCTGTGTGCAACACTAAGCTGCGTTATATTCCACGTGCACGTCCACAGCATGTCCCTGTCCTCACTGCCTTCAGCACGTCTGTCTCTCTGTGTCTCTGTCTGCCTGCATTGTGACCACATGTCACTTCACCAGAAGAACAGCGACCGACCTTCGTTCATCAACACTCTGCTTTTACGGCGCTGCTCGTTTTATTTGCACATTCAGCTCGAGGTCGAGTTACAGAAACGCGTTGGCTGCTGGTCCGGTTCTCTCCGCTTGCAGGTGACCTCAAACCGTCCGTTACTCCGCGTCCGCTCCGTCAGGACAACTAACGTTACGTTCTTTGCTCTCAACTGGCTGACCAAAGACCGATAGTCGTATTTCGTTTTATGGTTTTACGGTAAAAGGAAGAATCCAAAGGCACAGCGACCATTCTACCGTGTTTTGGTCTGATTTTGCGTTTAGCGGCTACACTTGTGTAACGTTTAAACAATCGGAACAACACACGTCGCACATGTTACTGTTGTGTTCAAAACGAAGAAGCGCCGGACGGACAAAGGTCATCGCAGATTGTCATGACCCGGCTCGAAGGGGATGACAAACACGGGAGAGACACAATGCAAAGGTGATTTCCAAGTATATTTATTTAAGTAAAGTAACTAATCCAAAAGTAAAACAACTATGAGGTGTGTACGTCAGTAGTTTCAGTCATGTCAGTGTGGGTGCTTGATCATGTCGGAGGAATGTTGTGAACCTAAATTAAACGTCAAAAGACACAAAACAAAGGTGCGGACGCTGGCCAGGGAAAACCAGCGACCCTGGCAGGCAGGAACCATGAGCTCTTATACTGCCAGAACGCCCCAGCTGCTCCCAATCCAGTTGATGGCATTACCTCTGGGAAAGACAGTGACGTCATGACATGAGCCAATAGGCAGGGCCGTCACACCCCCCCCCATAAGATCGGTGTCCCAAAGGGAACACCGACACACTACAACAAATAAAGCAGGACTAGTCCCCCTAGAAAAACACTAAAACGAAACTTAAACAATGCTAATAAAAAATAAGCAACTGACCAGAAAAACAAAAATAACCGAATTACTACAAAAAATTTATAAACAAGAAACCCATCACCCTGCCCATGTTCCGCCCCTTCCCCACCTGTCCTCAGCAACTCTGGTACCTGAGAAGCAATTTAAGACAACAGGCACAGCAAGAACAAGTCACGAGCAACATGAAATGGCATAACTCAAATGTAGACCTCCCTTTTCCGAAATACTAATTCAAGGCAACGGAGCACGTGACAACGCATCTGCAATTGTATTATCGGACCCTTTGATATGCCGAATGTCAAGATCATATCCCTGCAGAAACAGAGCCCATCTCATCAATCTCTGATTCGGACATCGCAATGAACGAAGAAAGGTCAGAGGATTATGATCTGTATACACAACAAGTGGTGCACAACCCCCCACATACACTTCAAAATGTTGCAACGCCCAAACCAACGCTAATGCTTCCTTCTCGATAACCGAATAATTAAACTGGTAACCATTGAATTTCCTAGAAAAGAAGCTCACTGGTCTCATTACCCCCTGGTCATCTCCTTGCATCAAGACGGCGCCTGCTCCCACCTGGCTGGCATCAACCTGGAGCAAAAAGGTCCGATCAAAACGCGGTGCTGCCAGAACAGGAGAAGAGCATAGCACAGTTTTAACGTTATCAAAGGCCTGTTGACACTCCACAGACCACACAAACTTTACTCTGGTCTTCAGCAGCTCAGTAAGAGGAAACACCACAGTGGAAAAATTTCTACAAAAAATCCTATAGTATCCCACCAGACCCAGAAACCGCTGCAGCTCTTTTTTGGTGGTGGGCCGTGGAAATTTTTCGATGGCCATAACCTTAACCTGGACTGGGGCTACACGACCTTGCCCAACTACCCGCCCCAGATAAGTAACAGTGGCCCTAGCAAACTCGCACTTTGCTAAATTAATGGTGAGTCGCGCTTCTTCCAAGCGCTCAAACAGCGCCCGAATGCGCTGCAAATGGGAGTGCCACGTGTCACTATAAATCACCAGATCATCCAAATAAACCGAACATCCCTCCAGCCCGGACACAACTCTGTTCATTAATCGCTGGAACGTAGCGGGAGCGTTTCTTAGTCCGAATGGCATGACAGTATACGAATACAGACCCGTTGGTGTAATAAATGCCGAGATCTCCTGAGCCCGCTTGGACAGAGGTACCTGCCAATATCCCTTGAGCAGATCAAATTTACTCACAAACTTGGCGGCACCAACACTGTCAACACAGTCCTCCATTCGCGGCAAAGGGAAAGAATCTGGCTTTGTAACCGAATTTACCTTTCTCATATCTGTACAAAACCGCGGCGTTTTATCCTGCTTCGGTACCAAAATACACGGAGATGCCCAACTGGCATTGGACGGTACAGCAATATTGTTTTCGACCATGTATTTTACTTCAGAGTCCAGATGTTGACGCTTCTCTGGTGACATACGATAGAAACGTTGTTTTATCGGCTGTGCATCTCCCACCTCAATATCGTGCTCCACCCAATCGGTGCGCGAAGGGACATCGCCGAACAGACAGGGAAACTTGCGCACCAAATTAGTGAGCTCACAACGTTTAGACTCCGGTAAATGAGAGAGCAGCCTATCCAAGTTACTCAGAGATTCTGAATTTTTTAAGCGACCACACAGCAGACTGTCATCCGGCTCAGGCACCCCATCCTCATGTATCAGAGCCATTGAACCCACGGCCAGAGCTGGACAAACCCCTTCCTCGGTCTGTCCTGACCCCATACCACGGCTGTAAAACGGTTTCAACAAATTCACGTGACAAAGCTGTTTGGACTTCCTCCGCCCCGGTGTCGCAATAAAGTAGTTTAAATCCGTGATTTTCTCAATTACCGTATATGGACCAGTGTACTTGGCCTGGAAGGGCGAACCTACAATAGGCATCAATGCCAGGACTTGGTCCCCCGGACTGAACTCGCGCCGCTCTGTATGGCGGTCATAATTCCCCTTCATTTTGCTCTGAGACATTTGCAATTTATCGCGTGCTCTACCACCTGCCACGAACAATCGATGCCGAAACCCGTTCACAAAATCGATCAAGTTCTTGGGCGGCTCAGCATCGACCCAATCATCTTTTAACACCGCCAAAGGGCCCCGCACCACATGCCCAAAAACTAGGTCATTTGGACTGAAACCAGTGCCCTCTTGTACGGCCTCCCTCGCAGCCAACATAAGCCATGGGAGCCCCTCTTCCCAGTCTCGATCCAGCTCAGTGCAATAAGCACGCAGGAGAGATTTGAGAGTCTGATGAAATCTCTCCAACGCACCCTGACTCTGCGCATGATAAGCAGATGACTGATTGTGTTTGATGCGCAAACATTTCAACACTTGACCAAACATATGAGAGGAAAAATTTGACCCTTGGTCACTTTGGATAATCTTCGGGATACCGAAAACCGAAATAAACTGAGTCAGAGCCCGCACCACTGCTTTAGTTGTAATGGACCTTAGCGGGTATGCAGCCGGATACCTGGTACTTTGGCACATCACTGTCAATAAATACTTACTGCCAGATTTAGCACACGGCAACGGGCCGACGCAGTCCACAATCAAATATTCAAAAGGTTGGCTTATGGCAGGGATCGGTTGTAGAGGAGCAGACTTCACACGCTGATTTGGTTTTCCCGTCAATTGACACACCTGACATGTTTTAATATATACCGCAACATCTCTTTTCACGCGCGGCCAAAAGAAATGTTTCAAGATGTTTAGATATGTCTTCCTGACCCCAAAATGCCCACTCTCGTCGTGCGCTATTTTAAGCACCAAAGGACGAAATTTAGCCGGCACGACCAACTGGAAAATAGCATCCCCTACACAGTCACTATTCACCCCAATCCATTTCCTAAACAGCAGGCCGTTGCGCAGAAAATAGCCGCTGGCTGCACTTTTTATCTCCGCAGCCGACAACACACGTTCGAACAATTCTTTTAGGGAGAGATCACCGATTTGCTCCTGCAACAACTCGCTCTGTGGCACCGACAGTGGAAAATTGGACAAGGACAGAGTCTCAAAATCCGCATCACCACGCTCCTCATCGGTTAACCCAGGCTCAGCCTTACTCATTGCGCGTGTAACCACACAGGCTGGAAAATCCTCAGGTATCTCAATGGAGCTACAGTCAGGCGTAGTACCAACTGGACAGTGTGTAACAACAGGTGCGGGAGGAACATCATCCCAGATGCGGCCGCCAGCCAAGCCATTTCCCAAAATGAACTGAACCCCCTCGATAGGAAACGCCGGCCGCACTCCCACAGCTACCTCCCCCTGTATTAGCTCACAATCCAGAACCACCCTATGCACAGGCACAGGTAACACAGTCAACCCCATCCCCCGACTGAGGATACGGTCCCCGCTGTCAGTTTCTACGGACAACGGCAGGACGGACTCGATCATATAGGAATCATATGCCCCCGTGTCCCTCAATATCGTAACCGGGACTTTAACATCGCTACCCCCAAGCGACACAAAACCACTTCTGATAAAAGGAGCATATGCCTCCAGAACATCCGGCTCAGAACATCCGACTGACGCACAGCCGGTAACTACCGGAACAGCAGCCGCAGCCGGCTTAACATTAGGATGGCCCCCTCTATGTTTAGACAACCCTGGACAATCCGCCTTCCAATGACCCTTTTCATGACAGTAATTACAGCTTCTACTGCTGTCAAAATTTCTCCGTGAGTGAGACTCGAATCTAACAAAGCCAGGCTTCCTCGAACGCATCTGGTCAGCCGCTACGGTGCTTCGACTGTGTTCACCCCAGCCAGCATCATCGCGGTTGGGCGTGCGCTCTCTCACACCATCCTTATGAAGCAGCACATACTCATCTGCTGACACAGCAGCCTCTGCAGCGGAGGCCACCTTATGTTCATTAATGTAGGTTGCAATCCGACCAGGCAACCTGTTTTTAAACTGCTCCAAAATGACTAATTCACACAAATCATCAAAAGTAGTGATCTCAAGCGCAGCCAGCCAACGTTTAAAATGAGTTGTTAAATCGCGAACAAATTCAACATACGTTTGGCCACTTCTCTTCTCCCAAGCCCGGAACCGTTGGCGATACGCCTCCGGCACCAACTCATAAGCCTTCAGCACGGCAGATTTTATTTTAACATAGCTACCGCTATCAGCCGTGCTCAAAGACGAGTATGCCCCCCTGCGCCTTACCGGTGAGTACGCACTGGAGCAGCAGAGCACAGTCTCCATCCGACCAGCCCCTCGCCGTGGAAACACGCTCAAACCTCACAAAAAACGAGTCAGGATCCTTCTCATTGAATGGTGGCAACAACCGCAAGTTGTTTATGTCGAAGGGCCGCGCACCGACCCCAGACAGCTGCCGACCTTCACTCTCACCAGCCCACTTATTGTCCTTACCTAGGGACAGACGATAGCTCTCCAGCTCCATCCTTGCCTTCTCGGTCTGCTGGTGGATCATCTCCAGCTCAATTTGTTTTTTAGCTTCTAACTCACACTTGAGTTTTTCATGCTCCATCTGCAACAGGAGAAGCTCTTTCTGTTGCTCAAAAGTCAACCCCTGAGTTTGTGCAGGAACGCATACGACCGGTGGAGACCGGCCAGACGTAAGAACTCCCAGTTCACAAAGTTTTAATTTCAAAGCAGCTTTAATATCGTCTTTACGCCTCCTATCCATCCCAACTACTGAATAATGCTCAGCCAATTCCAATAACTGCTTCTTAGTACAGCTCTCCAAGGCCTCTTCTGACGGGGCTGCCGTGAACGCCTCATATTCAGCCATCGCAACATCAATAGTTTACCCAGAACAGGCAAACAACACCAATCTATGCCAAACAGGACCAGCAAGACAGCGAGGTATCCCCGTGCGCACCAAGATCTCGGTTTGGAGTTTCCCCGCTATCTAACATTAACCCCCTTATCTAAGCTCCCGGCTAGTCTTCATGCAGCGGGCAGTGGTGGGTATTTATGCACCAGAGACCGCTGCCCCGGGGGAGCAACTAGCAAGCCAGCAACTCTCCCAAAGACACGGATATGCTCCCAAGACAAAGCTTTAACCACTATGCCACCACAACACTACCACGAACCCACGCAACGATCCTAAAAGAGGAACGCTACCAAACCTACAAGGGAAAACTCCGCTCCAGACTTTGATCTCCAGGTACGCTAAGAACACTCACACTTGTCTCCCCGGACGTTGGCATAAACTTAAACAACCGAACCCAAAATAAAACAAGCTCCTCCTGACCCCGCTGAAGGAAAAGGAATCCACACAACCGATATATAGACAGACTGTGCCAAATCCGATGCTCTCCCTGATCAGTCAGCCCACATGCACTGTAAACTCTCCCCTAATTTACTACGAATACAACCAAATGTTTTACACTCTAGGCAAACTAACCAACGCAACAAGCACGCTCTATCGCAACTTTCCACGTGTGCGCAACCACCGGCACCGACTACAAAAATCCGTACTTAAAACACCATTGCAGCCAGGCCTACCAAATCACAAGCTCAAGTAACTAAATTTAAACACACTCGACTAAATTGCGCAGACGAACGGCCGGACGAGCCCCCATTTTGTCATGACCCGGCTCGAAGGGGATGACAAACACGGGAGAGACACAATGCAAAGGTGATTTCCAAGTATATTTATTTAAGTAAAGTAACTAATCCAAAAGTAAAACAACTATGAGGTGTGTACGTCAGTAGTTTCAGTCATGTCAGTGTGGGTGCTTGATCATGTCGGAGGAATGTTGTGAACCTAAATTAAACGTCAAAAGACACAAAACAAAGGTGCGGACGCTGGCCAGGGAAAACCAGCGACCTTGGCAGGCAGGAACCATGAGCTCTTATACTGCCAGAACGCCCCAGCTGCTCCCAATCCAGTTGATGGCATTACCTCTGGGAAAGACAGTGACGTCATGACATGAGCCAATAGGCAGGGCCGTCACACAGATCGAAAGGTCAAAGTCAAATGCATTTAATCAAAGAGGTGGTGTTGTGGTAAAAAGAACATCTGAGCTGAGGAGCCGCTGGTCTCCACGGGGCCCTTTGGCCCCCCAGTGACAGTCTGCTGCCTCCACCAGGGAACTCCACAACCACGGCTCCTACAGGTGTTCATGCCGATCCTAAAGGTGTGGAGGTCAGTGTCCACAGGGAGTCTCCTGGTGAGTTCAATGTAACTCGGATTTCAAAAGACCCTCAGTCAATATCAGTAGTTGTTCAAGTACTACAAATACTACAAGTAATTCAAGTACTACAAGTATAAACTAGTGTTTCAGCGCCCGTCAGGCCCACTGACCCGCTGCTGCCCCCTGCTGGTGAGACCAGTGCTGCCCTGCAGGGGAAAGCCGGCGGCTCAACGAGTCACTCGAAGGGTTTCACACAATAACCAAAGCAAACAGTGACAGGGGAACGGTACTAACGATGGAAGCACCGCATTGTTTCACTTCGATCCCGATACCTGAATCTGGATATCGGCCGATACAGATAATATTCAGATACCAGAGCTGTGTTTGAAAAACAGGAAACCTGTTAACAGAAAAAATGTGTAAGGGTTTCAGATTGATTGTCATGTCAATATTTATTTCATTTCATAAATGTCAAATACTTGAGTCTTAAAAATGTAGAAATATGAAAAGTGCAAGTGTGAACATCTTACACACACACACACACACACACACACACTTGACACACAGTCTCACTCACTCGTTCACAAAATAACAGCACAAATCAAGTAAACTGACTCTTGTATCATGAACAACATGTCAAATATCTGAAGAAAAGTGCAATAAAATAACTGTAAACATCTTACACACATACACACAGTCTCACTCACACACACACACACACACACAAAAAAAGAAAAACACAACTTGAATGTCTCAAAGTTGACTCTGAGGAAGTGATGTTAGTGTTCAACAAATCTGACATCAGCAGGTTCTTCTTGAGGAATATGAGCATCTCTGCTCTCTGCAGTTAGACGCTTCTTTTTTTCATCCACGGTATTTGCTGCCGTGCTGAACAGTCTTTCGCTTCCCCCCCTGGTTGAAGAGTCACTCAGAAACTGTACAGCAGCAGGGAGAGGAAAGCGGCCGTGGTTGCTGGGTTAGTGGACCAGTACTGGAAGGGACTGTCTTTCTCCCCCATCGTTGGTTCTTTTTAATACATTTGCATTCTAGCATAAAAAATCTCCACACAGCGGACATTTTGTCTAGCCTCAGTGCTATCCTGCTAGCCTGCTAGCCTGCTAGCCTGCTAGCTGGCTGCAAACTGTGCTCACAAAGTCCTTGAGTGGTTCAGGCGGGACAGCATCGGAGCAGCGTGCAATCCTCAATGTGGGGGCTGCATGTGTGGTAGGTGCCCCCCTGGTGGAAAAGAAATGACCCTGAAGGGACCTGGGAAAGATAAAGGAGTGCCGAACATACGTGCTGGCGGACAAGCACAGCGACTCTCCCCACTGGGACACAGCTCATCCCTGGAAGACAGACCTCAAAACGCTGCCAGACAACCGGGAGGCAGTGGAGGCAACCTTCAGAAATACTGAGAACCGTCTGGAGAGGGAACCCGTGTGGAAAGCTGCTCACAAATAACAAATACATGACATGGTTTCAAGAGGGGCTGCTGCAAAACTCACAAGGGAGGAAATTAACAACTGGGAAGCTGTTGGTGGTGTGAAGGCTCAATACTCCCCTCTGCCTGTGGGTGGCGCTACGCAGCGTCATTAATAGGCAGATTTGCTGAGGCGACAATTTAAAAAATGTTTCTGCGTCGTTGCGTCGACGCGCTGGTTTCACTTCCTGGTTCTAAAAGTCTTGCGTGTGTTGCAGATTCACCTCCAGAACAACAGGCGGAGTCACGTGTTTGGTTGAAGACGACCCAGAGAGTCACGTCTATTTATTTATTTGTTTGTTTATCGATCATAGACTTTATTGCCTCGTGCATCCACACTGCTGCTCTTCATCAAGGACACGTTTGTCCCGTATTTTCCTCCACGACTTCGTTCCTCTCGACCGGCAAACCGGCGTCTGCGGCGATCTCCCTCCGTGAATCCAACCCGCTTCTAAACCCGCCAATGACGGCTCGTAGAAGCGCTCATATTTACGCATTTCCTCCGACAAAAGTTTTTAAATCTGATCCGTTCTCTCGTAAACGTTCTTCCTTTTAATAATGGCGGCATCGGGCTGTGGAAGCGGGAATGTGAGACTCCGTAAAGGACGTAGTCAGCGGACCGATCGCAGCCTGATGCGCTGCGGGAGGAAAATGTCTCGACACGCGAGGACGCGAGGAGGTGTGAAAAGGGACACGCAAGACCCCCTTGCGTTGTCACCACGACTTTCTGGGTTGGCGTCTCAGTGCCACAGAGCGAGAGCACGTTTAGAGAAAGCTCTCAGACGATTGGTCGTCAACGAGGTCCACATGAACTGCCCTTGATGCCCCCAACAGGACACTACGCCCCAAACCTTCTTCCCTGCTCTTTTCTTGACAGCGTCCTTGATTTCAAAGGGGCCGAAGAAGTGTGGTCGCTGTGAAAACGCAGAAGCATAAACCGGCTTAAGAGGTACTGGGCATAAAGCCGGTGCCATCTTGGCATTAGGATGATGTTAAGTTTAATAAAACACAACAAATAGAACACTTAGAGTACATTATGCTCATGCTGAAACTATGTTTGGGATGGATTTACGGTTGTTGGCGTGCCGTGACGCAAAAAAGGTTGAAAACCGCTGCTCTAGAGTACCTGACTCCAAATACTCTACTTCTCAGGAGAAGCAGGCAAGGAGGCACAGGAGGAAGTGACCTATCCACCCATCCCTGGCGCCGTCTCAGAGCCATCCAGATCGGTGTGGATGCGTTCTGGAAGAAGTGGAGTGAACTTGCCGGACCCAACCTATTGGTTCGTCCAAAGTGGCACCGGATCCAAAGGAATGTAGCGGTCGGTGACATCGTTTGGGTTGCTGATCAAAACGCGGTGCGAGGGCCATTCCGGCTCGGACGGATCCAGGACGTGTACCCTGACAAGAAGGGACTCGCGAGAGACGCTGGCGTTAGGACGTGAGCTGACGTCAGTCATCCTACGGAGACACGGGAGGAGACTGGTAGTCTTCATCCCTGTGGAAGACCAGCGACTCCAGACGGCCCAGACCCTGATTCTGAAGGCGTTACCTCAGGATCTTTCTTTCTTTCTCTCCCTCGCTGGTTGCTACATATTCTTGCTGCCTTTGGCACCACTTGCACCATCATTCACGAGCAATGAAGAGTGCCCACCCATGTGACCAAAGCTGGCAGAATACCTGGGGGGGCCGACAACAGTGACAATGGCGTCCCATGCAACAAAAAAAGTGTATGTGTGTATATATTTATATGTGTATATTAATAAACAATAACTGTATGTAATGGTTGTCTGTGAGCGCCTTAGATCACATGATCAGTCGGTCAAGTGGGAGGCGTAGCGTTCACTACGTCACGGGTGCCGGGCAGCAACAAGTGGGAGGTTCACGTGATTCTTAAAGGACCGAACACACTGGGGGGCGGGGCTCCGGGTGGAGCGGCTGCAGGTGATTGGCTGCTAGGAGTTGAGGCCGTGTTGGATGGTTTCACAGAGGAGGAGGTGTTTCTATTCTTTAATCAATGAGAGTAGATGAAATGAGCTCTCTGACTGACTCCTCCTCCTCCGGCAGGTGAGTGAGGACGAAGGTCGCACCTTTAGTCAAAGAGACTAATCCGGGTCAATTATGATCAAGACGATCGGTCGCTGTGTGTCCGTCCATCAGGATCCCAGGGTTTTGATTGGTCGTGGTGTTTCTGGTCGGAGGGGGGTGGAGCTTCACACAGACCCCACCGGTCAGGTGCGATCTGATTGGAGGCTCAGCACTTTGACACGCCCACCGCTGCAGGTACCACACGTCTGCATCAGCTGATGAAAAAGCACAACATACAGATGAGAGAAATAAAAAGGTGATGGAGATATTGACTTAATTCATTAAACTCTCAAGACAGCGAGGAATCAAATAAAATATCATGCTATGGGTTAGTAAAATAAATAATAATGAAAACAAAGTACAAATAGATATGAAGCTGTCTAAAGAGGAGGGAAAAGGCATCGCCAGGAGAATATCACCAGGCAACAACAAGAGACGAGGGGGAGACAAGTGAGCAGAAGAAATGATAATGTCCAGATTAAGAAGTGGACACAACAAAGTGAAGACCGGCTGTGAGAGAAGGAGCAGAGCCATCGGAGGGGCCACTAAGAAGGTGCTTCACGCCCGTTTGCAGGCAGCCGGGCTGATGGGGAACGTGTAACAGTTGGGAACCAGAAGACGAACTACAGGATGCAAGCCGCCGTTGAACACCACAGAAGAAGAAGAAGAAGCGGTCTGCGGGCCGTGCAGCAGGGGGAAGAGGCCCCCGTCCTCCACAGGGGCAGGAAACTACCACTGGACGCTGGGGGACGAATGTCTGCAGTTCATTGGCCCTCGAAACTCTTCGGTGTCACCTGATTGGGCGGAAAGTCAGCAGCCGGAAAACTACAAGTCCCTTTGTCATCCGGGCCGAGCGCTGATGGACAGGAGGGCGTTGACCTCGCGTTACCGAGGAGGAACAAGGAAGAAACAAAGACGTCATGTGGACTTTTTGTAGCAACGTTTGTTGTCACGTCTCGTTTTACCGTTTTTGGATGAACACTGAACTCGTCTCATGGTCCCGACCTCTCCAGACATCACTACTACTAATATATATATGTTCATAGTAGCTGAAGCGTTATCGTATGTGTTGGTGACCCTGATGACGTCAACGTGATGACATCATCAGGACTGGGCGGGGCTAACCGTCTCACCCGGCGTCCCAGGATGCAGTTGATGGCGTCTCTCTCTCTCTCTCTCTCTCTCTCGGTGCATGCTGGGAGTGAGTGTGTGTGAGCGTCTTTGAGCGGTTTTCTCTCTTTGTTTTTACCTTAGTTATATATATTAATTTAATGTGGTTTAGTGGTTGTTTCTCACTTTAGTCGTTGGGGTTTTTCTTCGGGTTTCTTTTCTCCTGCCGGTGTCTCGCCGGTCGGCGTCTCTAGACGGTAAATGGAGACACGTTCTCCCAGCTCACGAGGAAGCACGGCATTAAGATGGCCGCGGGCTTCCCGTGCAGCGTGGAGGACATCGGGCTGTGGGGGAGAAGGTCGGGCACGGCAGCGTTAAGTCGGCCGCTCGGATGAACGGGGCCGTGGTCATCTTCCTGGACCAGGTGGGGAAGGTGAACCGAGTCGTCGAGGCGGGCCTCACGGTGAATGAAATGTTTGTGCAGGTGTTGCCACTGACGCAACCGGCCACGAAGGTGGTTCTATGGAACGTCCCTCCGTTCATCACCGACGTTCCTCAGCAGAGAACTCTCCAGACACGGAAAGGTGGTCTCACCGATCAAAAAGATCTTGTCTGGACGTCTCAGTTACTGAAGCACGTAGTGTCTCACCGCAGACACCTGAATATGATCCTTAACAACCGGAACGTGGAGCTCAACCTCCGCTTGGTGAGAGAGGAGCTTTGGGTGAGGTGGCACAGGGTGAGGATGGAGGGGAAGGAAAGGAAAAGGGTGAGGGGGGGGTTAGTGTGGAACAGGAGTCAGGTGCCAGAGAGGCACAGTTGGGGGGAGGACTGAATGGGGGGGTGGAACAGGCGGAGGAGGTGGAGATGGTGGAGGAGGAAGCAGGAGAGCAAAAAGCTGCAACAAAAAGAAAAAAAAAGAGGCAAGATACAGGCAGCGAGGCAAAAGCCAGCAAGGTGGGGGAGGAAGAGGAGGCCATGGGGGGTCAGGGGCCATCTGACGGCAGTGAGAGTGAGGGCTGTGTGTCGGACAGCAGCGACATCCACAGCGCCTGTCTGACACACAGCCAGCGGGAAAAGCTCTACTCCGCACAGCAAATCTAAATGTTTCTACAAAAAGTCAAAAATAGGAGGAATCTTAAAATCGAGGAGTTTTTCCAGACCTGGTGTGTTTTTATAACTCAGCCAGACTCCGCATGAGCCAGCGAGAGGAGTCTGGCTTCACAGATCAACAGGGTTTTAGACTGAAAAAACTTGTGCTAAAAGCAAAACGAGCAATCGATGATCACGAAAAAAGCCCCAATGTGTGTTTTAATTGATTTATTGGTTTTATTTTTATTTATTTTTATCATGGATACTTTAAAAGTGGGAAGCCTGAATGTGAACGGAGCCAGAGATGCCAAGAAGAGGGCATCTATTTATGAATTTAAACAAATAAAACGTCTTCTCTTCGTGCAGGAGACGCACAGCGACAGCACCAACGAGGCCGACTGGAGGAGGGAAGTCCTGCTGAGCCACAACACCAACCTCAGTGGAGGAGTGGGCTTCCTCTTCTCCAGGTCCTCTAAGCCAGTCTCCCTGGAGGTCCAACACATCATCGAGGGGAGGTTGTTCTTAGTCAAGGCACGATTCAACCTTTTTACTGTTGTTTTATCAATGTGTATGCTCCAACAATCGGTACAGAGAGGAAGCTGTTTTTAACAACAGTTAATGATCTTTTAGATGGCTGTGCCCCGGAGGATTTTTTATTCTTGGGGGGGGTTTAACTGCACAGAAGATGCGGCCATAGACCGCAACCACGCAGAGCCACATCCAGCTTCCCAGCGCGCTCTGAGGCAGCTGGTCCGGTCTCATGGCCTCATGTGTGGAGAAGGATGCATGCAGACTGCCGACAGTACACGTGGTCCCACCTCAGAGAAGGTAGAGTGTCCTCAGCCAGGCTTGATCGGTTTTATGTTTTTAAGCACCATTTTAATATTTTTAAAATGTGTACCATTGTACCGGCTGTTTTTTCAGATCATTCCCTGCTGGTGTGTAATGTTTTTATTAGGAACATTTTGCCAAAAAGCGCGTACTGGCATTTTAACTCCGGTTTAACATTTGATAGGAGTTTCAGAGCGGTGCTTTCATATTTTTGGAGTGTTTTTAGGCTGAGGAAGAGTGATTTTAGGAGTCTTGGCAGTGGTGGGACCGCGGTAAGATCGAGATTAGGCTTCTTTGTCAGCAGCACACTCTCAACGTGACCAGAGACATCACCAGATCTATGAAGGACCTGGAGACTGATATAGTGGAACTAGAGCGTTTAAACGAGTCCACAGGAGAGCGAGGACATTTTGAAATCCTCAAGATCAAAAAAATGGCTCTGGCCGACCTGTTAGACGTTAAAGCTCAGGGTGCACTGGTCAGGTCCCGATTCCAGACCATCACGGAGATGGACACTCCCTCTAGTTTTTTCTTCGGCCTGGAGAGGAAGAGTGGGCAGGGGAGGGTGATCCACGCGCTGTTGGCAGACACAGGGTTGCCGGTGGTGGAACCAGATTAGGAGGCGAGCGGTCAGCTTTTACTCCTCCCTCTACACCCGTGAGTACAGGGAGGAGGAAGCACTGACGGAGGAGTTCGTGAGCGGGCTACCTCAAGTCTCTGAGGAGACCAACAAAGCGCTCAACAGGCCCATAACGGTGCAGGAGCTGAAGGCCGCCTTGCAGGGCATGCAGGGACGGCGTGCTCCTGGCAACGACGGCCTCCCCGCAGAATTTTTTAAGGCATTCTGGGATATATTCGCACCTGATGTCCTGGAGGTTTTTAACGAGAGTCTGGTCTCTGGTTCCATGCCGATGTCCTGCCGCAGAGCGGTCATAACGCTACTGCCGAAGAAGGGGAACCTGCAGGACATCGGCAACTGGCGCCCTGTGTCTCTACTGTGCGTGGATTACAAGCTTCTGTCCAGGGTCTTTGCCTCCAGGCTGAGGGAAACTATGGAGCAGGTCATCCATCGGGACCAGACCTACTGTGTGCCCGGCAGGTCCATGGTAGACAATGTCTACCTCATTCGTGATGTTTTGGAGGTCTCCAGCTCGTTAGGTATTAACACTGGCCTGATTTCTCTAGACCAGGAAAAGGCTTTTGACCGCGTTGAGCACAGCTTCCTCTGGAAGGTCATGGGGAGGTTTGGGTTCAGCGCTGGTTTCATAGCTAAGATCAAAGTGTTGTACAGCGAGGTTGAGAGTGTGCTGAAGATAAACGGCAGTCTGTGTGCTCCTTTTAGAGTGTATAGAGGGGTCCGGCAGGGTTGTGCTCTGTCCGGGATGCTCTATGCACTCTCCCTGGAACCCCTTCTCGGCAAAATACGCTCTAGCCTGGAGGGCCTGGTTTTACCTGGTTTTAGTAGAAGAATGATTTTATCGGCGTATGCCGACGATGTTGTTGTTTTTATTAAAGACCAGAGGGATGCAGACCTTTTAAATAACATCGTGGAAAGTTTTAGTAAGGCATCGGCAGCGAGGGTGAACTGGAAAAAAAGTGAAGCCCTCGCTGTCGGTGAATGGCGTGGCGGCCTCCCGGTTCTTCCCCAAAGCCTAGTATGGAGGAAAGATGGATTTAAATACCTGGGGATTTATCTGGGACAAGAGAGCATCGTCCAGAAGAACTGGGAGGGCGTCACAGAGAAGATAGAGGGGAAACTTTCCAAATGGAAATGGCTGCTCCCTCAAATGTCTTTTAAAGGTAGAGTTTTGGTTTTAAACAACCTGATTGCATCCCAGCTGTGGCCCCGTCTCACCTGCCTGGACCCTCCCTCAGGCTTCCTTGCCAACTTACAGAAGAAAATGGTGGATTTCTTTTGGGGGGGTCTACACTGGGTGCCACAAGGGGTGCTGTTTTTAGCCAGAGAGGAGGGGGGACAGGGCCTCGTCCACCTGGCCAGCCGGACGACCACTTTTAGACTCCAGTTTTTACAGAAATATCTCACAGGTCCGGAGGTTTTAGTATGGAGGGACGTGGCCAGCTGCATTTTTAGACGTGCAAACAACCTGGGGCTGGATACTGCTCTGTTTTTAATTGATTCTACATTTTTAAAGTTAAATGGGCTACCTCCGTTTTATCAGGGTGTTTTTAAGTCTTGGGATGGCGAGGAGGCTCCTGGAGCTGTGGAACCAGAGGCTGACTGAGGAGGAAAGGAGCCTCCTCACAGACTACAGCCAGAGGGATGTGGAGCCGGACCCTGCAGACCCCTTCCCCGAGATCTACCTGAGCCCAGGACTAGGGGAACTCACCGGCCCCCTGCTCGCCACAACACGCCCCGAAGCGCTGACATTGCACGAAGCAGACAAGAAGACTCTGTATTTTAACTGTGTGAAGAGCATAAACCGGTCCGGACTGTGCGACAGGCTCCCCACTGTGTGGTCCAACAGACTGGGACAAAATGGACCGGGCCCACAGTGGAGGATTATATACAAACCTCCCCTTAAGAAACGGACTGCCGACCTCCAGTGGAGAATTTTACACGGTGCTGTCGCCTCCAACGCTTTTATCTCTGTTATTAATCCCACTGTTCTGAGCAAATGCCCCTTCTGTGACCTCCGAGAGACTATTTATCATGTTTGTATAGAGTGCAAGAGACTTGCGAGTTTCTTCTCTCTTTTAACATCGGTTTTTAGTCTTTTTAATGTGGTTTTTACTGAAAAGATTTTTATCATGGGAGCTGCCTACAAAAGAGCAGAAAAAGAAAAATGGCAGCTCCTCAACTATCTTTCAGGGGAAGCCAAAAGCAGGAAGGCCAGAGTGAAGGACGGAGAGGGGCAGGAGGCCAGAGTGAAGGACGGAGAGGGGCAGGAGGCCAGAGTGAAGGACAGAGAGGGGCAGGAGGCCAGAGTGAAGGACGGAGAGGGGCAGGAGGCCAGAGTGAAGGACGGAGAGGGGCAGGAGGCCAGAGTGAAGGACAGAGAGGGGCAGGAGGCCAGAGTGAAGGACAGAGAGGGGCAGGAGGCCAGAGCAGTGTGGCTGGTGAACATCAGGTTCAGGCTCTGGCTGGAGTTCCGCTTTTATAGACACATTGGGGACATAGACACTTTTAAACAACGCTGGTGTTTTAATAATGTTGTGTGCTCAGTGGAAAAGAATGAATTGGTGTTTGCTCCTGTTTTTATGGCATGAAATTTAATTTTGCTTTGTTTGTTTTTTTGTTTTGTTTTGTTTTTTCGTTGTTTTGTCTTGTTTTTTTGTTGTTGTTTTGTCTTGGTTTTTTTAACAAAGGACCTGAAATATATGACAAAGTTGTTGAAATATGTAAAATAAATTGTTTTTCTAAAAAATCAAAAAATCTCTCGTCCCTCCTGAAGAACCTGTCTCGTCTCCTTCATGTGCAGCATGAAGCATTCAGAGCGTCTTCACCAGCTGTCTGCTGCTCGGGGGGACAGACAGATGGAGAGAGACAGACAGATGGACGTGGGCGTATAATTGATACATTAGCATATTAAAAAGAGGATGACATCATCTAAACTCACCTGCTGACTCCGCCCCCCCCCCCCCTGGCGTCTACTTGATCTACTCAATAAAATCTTCTTTGCTGCCATTTTTTTAGTAGGGCCGAGTGCGAAAAGTGACCGGTGGTAGCTGCCTTTGTGTATCGGCAGGTTGCATTGGTCGGTTCATCGGCAGGTTGCATTGGTCGGTTCATCGGCAGGTTGCATTGGTCGGTTCATCGGCAGGTTGCATTGGTCGGTTCATCGGCAGGTTGCATTGGTCGGTTCATCGGCAGGTTGCATTGGTCGGTTCATCGGCAGGTTGCATTGGTCGGTGGTCGGTTCATCGGCAGGTGGCATTGGTCGGTTCATCGGCAGGTTGCATTGGTCGGTTCATCGGCAGGTGGAATTGGTCGGTGGTCGGTTCATCGGCAGGTTGCATTGGTCGGTTCATCGGCAGGTTGCATTGGTCGGTTCATCGGCAGGTTGCATTGGTCGGTTCATCGGCAGGTTGCATTGGTCGGTGGTCGGTTCATCGGCAGGTGGCATTGGTCGGTGGTCGGTTCATCGGCAGGTTGCATTGGTCGGTTCATCGGCAGGTTGCATTGGTCGGTTCATCGGCAGGTTGCATTGGTCGGTGGTCGGTTCATCGGCAGGTGGCATTGGTCGGTGGTCGGTTCATCGGCAGGTTGCATTGGTCGGTTCATCGGCAGGTTGCATTGGTCGGTTCATCGGCAGGTTGCATTGGTCGGTTCATCGGCAGGTTGCATTGGTCGGTTCATCGGCAGGTTGCATTGGTCGGTTCATCGGCAGGTTGCATTGGTCGGTTCATCGGCAGGTTGCATTGGTCGGTGGTCGGTTCATCGGCAGGTGGCATTGGTCGGTGGTCGGTTCATCGGCCGGTGGCATTGGTCGGTTCATCGGCAGGTTGCATTGGTCGGTTCATCGGCAGGTGGAATTGGTCGGTGGTCGGTTCATCGGCAGGTTGCATTGGTCGGTTCATCGGCAGGTTGCATTGGTCGGTTCATCGGCAGGTTGCATTGGTCGGTTCATCGGCAGGTTGCATTGGTCGGTTCATCGGCAGGTTGCATTGGTCGGTTCATCGGCAGGTTGCATTGGTCGGTTCATCGGCAGGTTGCATTGGTCGGTTCATCGGCAGGTGGCATTGGTCGGTTCATCGGCAGGTTGCATTGGTCGGTTCATCGGCAGGTTGCATTGGTCGGTTCATCGGCAGGTTGCATTGGTCGGTGGTCGGTTCCTCCTCCTCATGCAAATGACATGTTAACGAGTATCCTCACGGCCACGCGTTCGCCGTAAATCATTGTTTCTAACGTGATTGAGAATCAGGCACAACACAGCGACCTGCAAGTAGCGCAGCGTCTTAAATGAAGTGACGTGTGTCTTAATGCGATGCTTTAGAAATGAACACAAAGGGATTCTGTATTTGTTCATGAAGTATGAAAAGGGTCATTTGGGCAAAGTTTTGTTAACCGACCGCAGCGAGCGGAGAGAGAGCACCAGCGGACTGACAGCAGCCCCCCCGCCCCGCACCCCCTCCGCACCCCGGCCACACCGTCCACTCGACCACTACAAACGGGTTAGTTAGCGTGCGCGGTCGATACACATGTCCCTTTATTGTTTTAGCCTGCGCTGTGGACGGCAGCTCGCCGCGACCTCGGTCGTTCACATCATAGGCAGCTACCACCGGACACTTTTCGCACTCGGCGTCACTCCATGTTTTGTTGTACTTTTCTTTTTGTGCCTCAAAGCTCAGGAGCAGAAACACAATGTGATGAATCAGCGTCCCATGTTGTACTATAGGTGGTAGTATCGTTGTAGTGGTACCTGATTTTTTTTAAACTAGTTGTTGGTCTACAACAAAGTGCATCTACTGTGTTGATGTATAAGTACTCGGTGTGTATCGATTCATCGATTTATATTCCTGCGATCCAACTGAATCGATCTGTGCTCCGCAAATCGTCATTCCGGACTTTATATATCGATTACAAATCGATTGAAATGGTACATAATCGATTGTATCGATACTTGGAAACTGCACATTGGATTTAAGTACAGAAACGGTGTGGATGTGTGTGTGTTTGTTTGTTTTTTAGCTCTTTAGACACATTAAACGTTACTGGATTCAGTCTGCCTGTCTGTGACGTCATCAGTACGCAGCGGCAGCCGCGCGAAACTCTGAACAACAACAACAACAACAACAACAACACACAGCGTGGAGGAGACGACTGCGAGCGAGACATTTACAAACCAACTTCTCGATCCAGTGGAAACATTTGGGCTTTTGCAAACACGGAGGTGTTCTAAATAAGTCGCTCGCTGTTTGTAGAAAATGTAGAAGACAAATAAAAAACACGGAAACACGAGGAATCTTTCCGGCCGTCTACTAAGGCGCCGCGGGATTAAACAACGGCGACAGTCAGGACCTCCAGCAGCGTCACCGCTGCAGCAGCAGCAGGTAACTCAGCTCTGCAGACGCCTCATGCCTCCAGCACCAAACTCAACATCACAGTAACAAGTTCATCTGTAAAGACGTGCGACCCGACAATGAGGTTGAACATCCAGGGTTCTGTGAATTGATCCAAACATTGTGTAATTATTGTGTCATGTTTACATTGAAAATGGCACTTGATTCAAATAAAAGGTTCATACATTTGCCATCAATTGTTTATAATATCCATAATTAATTTAAACCTGATTTCCTAACAAGAAACAACAGGGATCTCAGAGACTTTGCCTGCACTGTCCAGTAAAGTCACTGAATCGAATCGTTCTAAATGAACCCAGATCGTCCATGATCGTCCATCGAATCGGCAACCATGAATCGCGATTCGAATCGAATCGTTACACCCCTACTAAGTACTTCTACTAAATAGAAAAAATACTTATTTAACACAAGTACATGTGTACTAATTCTAATAGTATTTGAGAACAGCTGTTCCAGTAGAAGTACTTGTACTAAACAGTAAAAATACTCAGGCAGAAACCCAGTTGTCTGATGTTTATTGTGTTTGTAACACGTTTCACTGCAGTAAGAAAATATAAATGTAAGAATCACAGAACCAACGAGCCCCAAATCATTCAGATAACTGATCACGTCTCATTTCAACTTATCGAGTCGTTTATGTTGATTTCACACAGAAAAGCTGTGAGTCACACGTAGAAGAAGCAGAGTCCACATCCAGCTGTGATGCACCAGAACCTGATCCAGCACCAATCCACATCTTGATCCAGTCCGGCTTTTCCTTCCATCTGACGAGCAGCAGGAACCAGAACCAAGACCAGGACCGGTTCAGTGACTGGGAACCAGGATCCGTCCTGGTTTAAAGAGAAGAACAGATGAGCATTAAATGCAGATACCGGACCATTGAAACCAGACTGAACTGGTCTGAAACACCAGACAGGTGTCAGAGGAAGCAGGTGAACCAGGTCCAGACTCTGGTGGACCTGCTGAAGGTCTCCTCTTATTCTGGACCAATCTGACCCATCAGAGGACATCGGTGTGTTCTGACCTCTGGCTTTCCTCTTGTAGTAGATGAATCCAGCCAGAGACAAAGTCAGACCCAGGATCAGTCCTGAGGCTCCGATGGCGACTTTGTTCCTCTCAGACTCGGGCATGGACGGGTCTGAGGACAGACAGGGGGACGGGTTAGCAGAGAGACAGGTGGAGAGGCAGACAGACCGGTATGCAGACAGACAGGTACTTACTCCAGTCGGTAACCAGAGGTTTACTCAGACTGATGTGCTCCACCACACACGAGATCTTCTCTCCAGACCTGCTGACACACAAACCAGCACATCAGTGGTTGTCCTCATCAACCTGGACCAACTGGACCAACTGGACCTGGACCTGAGCTAACTGGACTTATCGGAGCTGAAGCTGGCTGGACCTGCACCACCTGGAGGTGGAGGTGGACTCACCTGGGCGTGTACTCCAGGTGGGAGTGGGTCTGGTAGTACCAATCCCCGTCTGCCAGCTCGTCGGTAGAAGTGACCCCGGTGGTCTCTGGCCGTCCGTCTCTGGTCCACCTCACTATGATCTTCTTGGGGTAGAAGTCATAGACGCTGCAGACCAACATGGACAAAGGTCCACCACCAGGGGGCGTCTCAGAGTGCAGCCTGACGTAGGGCTCAGCTGGAGACAATATATGACATGGTGAGGGTTTGTTCTATGAGCTCACAGGTACGAGTATTAGTACTAGGAGTACTTAAGGTAGTAGCAGAAGTACCAGCTGCAGTACAAGTACCAGTCATGTACTGACAGATAAAAACACTCTGACACCAAAGAGGAAACTCATGGAACGACGTCGCACGCCGCTGGTAGAGAACCGTCCCACAGAGGTTCTACAGGTTCTACAGGGTTCTACAGGTTCTAGAGGTTCTACAGGTTCTAAAAGGTTCTACAAGGTTCTACAGGTTCGCCAGGTTCTAAAAGGTTCTATAGGTTCTACAATGTTCTACAAGGTTCTACAGGTTCTACAAGGTTCTACAGGTTCTACAAGGTTCTAAAAGGTTCTACAGGTTCTAAAAGGTTCTACAGGTTTGACAGGTTCTAAAAGGTTCGACAGGTTCTAAAAGGTTCAAAAAGGTTCTACAGGTTCTACAAGGTTCTACAGGTTCTAAAAGGTTCGACAGGTTCTACAGGTTCTCAAAGGTTCTAAAAGGTTCTACAAGTTCTACAGGTTCTACAAGGTTCTACAGGTTCTAAAAGGTTCTACAGGTTCTACAAGGTTCCCATTGAGTATAAAAGCTTCTCACAAACTGTAAAAGGTGTTTGTTGGTAATATAAAAGAGGTACTAGAACATTAATGTTCTACTCAATAATATCCATCAAGTGTCCATAAATACTTGATACTTGAATTCAAAGTGTTTCTTCTGTTTAATATTTGATCATATAATTATATTATATGATTTGGTGTAAAACAACATCATTATATTATTTATAAATGTGTTACATATTAAACCACACGAGTAAACTATATAAAATATGTATAACAACGTGAATCATTTATTACAGAAGATGTGTATCAGGTTCTAGTTGGATTTACTAATAAATGATCTTTACTTTAGAATAAACTACCGGGTGATTTTCTCTTTGATTTGATTATATTAACTATTATAAACTATTATAAACTATTTTACAAAGTTGAAGTTAAGATTTGAAGTTAAATACAGCAGACTTTATTTATTTAAGTCATTTTACTAAATGACTTTGTAATATTCCTGATTGGATCGATTTAATGGATTGATTTGATATAAAATGTTCATGAGAAGATGAAGAAGTGATTCTCGGGTCCGATGAGGTGATGAGTGATGAGCACATGAATAAGTAGTAATATTAGTCGGAGCTGTAGTAGCACAACTTCACCACAAGGTGGAGAAAGACTTCAGTCTGACGTCAGCGTTTAGTTCATGTTATTTGATCAATATGTGATAATAATGTAATGACATTTATAATAATGTGATAATAATAATGTCGCTCTGACTCACCGGACTTAGTCAGCATATTGTTGTACCAGTTCTGGATGTTGTGCAGACAGTAACCCTCCTTCTGAGCCTTCGCTCTACTCAGAAATGAAGCGTCGTTGTTCCAGTATTCAGCGTTCTTCACTCCGTACTCAGTGAAGCCGACAAACTTCCCCACTGAGCTGCTGAACCTCGTGAGTTCTAACTTGTTGTAGTAATACGACTGGATGTACTCGATGTCCTTCAGCTCCGTGGAGTTAAAGACACAACGAGTCGTCGTAAACATTATGAATCCATCTGAAGAACAGATAGGATCAGTGATCACTGTTATTGATTACTGATCAGTCTATAAACAAACAGGCGGTGCATTGATCACTTTATTGATCAGTGTTGATGAGTATTGATCCTACCTGCTGCGTGGAGGCCGATGAAGAGGAGGGAGACGCTGATGAAGGATGGAGCCATGTCTCTGTGTTCACCGGACAAAGTGACAAAGACGCGCTGAGAGCGGCTGTAAAAAGCGGAGCGGAGGTCACGTGACCCACGTCAGCGACGTCATCACCTGTTACCAGGCAGACGACATCAGCAGAGTGAGCGCCAGCGCGCTGCGTGCTATTGTACTAATAGTATACAAGTATTACTGTTGAGGACACCATGGTACTGTATTAATACAGTGATAAGGATATTATGATCATTATGTATTGATTTGTATTATTATTAACAGCCAGATTAACATTATTATATTATTGTTATTATTTTTACTACAATAAACATCGTTAAGTTTCATGTGTTGTTTGTAGTTGGTCATCTGGTCATTTATGATTCATTTATCTAATAATGTGTCTTCATCTTGTACTTTTCATGTTGTTCACATACTGTCTGACTACAATGACACTAAAAACCTTTTAGCTGAATGAAGCCGTTATTGATTATTTATCATGGATCATTTACTGGTACAAATTTTCTCGATCGCTTAAACACAATTTTGACTGCTTTGTTTTTTCATTTCACTCGCATAATTAGCACAACCACACACCCGATGAGCAAAACACCTCAGGTCCTTTGCTTTTAGCAACTCTACTTCTCACCGATGAGAGTAGTGTAAGTGAAGTACACAGAAAGTGCAAATATTCAATAAATTCACCAAACACCACACAGGCCCAATGCTGCAGACTGATGAAGAGATGATTTAATCATCTCCATAAACACAAATCAGTCAAACATGGAGAAGCACAACGAAAACAACTGAACTGCAGAACACTGTAAGCTGTCAGACAAACATTATATCCAGTACCAAAAAAACCCAAATACTGTACTATGCATCATCTCTCCGCCTAGCTGGATCCGGCCAGAGAATCTCATCCACATCACAGGGAATATCCTCATTGGCCAGACAGCGGGGGGCAGAGGGCAATTACCAATGTCCCTGGACAGCGGGGGGGTGATATAACCGTGTGTGCTGCCATCACTCAAAATGGGGTCCTCCATCACACCGGCTCCATACAACACCGGCCACATACTCACTGTTCTGGATGAAGATCACACAGCTTGTCGCTGATCCAGATCAGGCGCCTGCTAGATTCGTGGTTCTATGGGACCATGTTAGTTTTCACCGGGCTGGTCTGGTCCTAAACGGGTTTTCCACCCATCCACAATGTGTAGTTCTGTACCCACCCCCATGTTCAGCTTTCCTAAATCCCATAGAGGAATTCTTCTCAGCCCGGCGCTGGGAAGTGTGTGATCGCCAACCCGCCAACGCACGCCGCTTCCCCGGGCGACGGAGGACATGTGGGGACGTAGAAGTGGCCTCTGTCCAAGGTTGGATACGCTATGCTAGGAGATGCTTCCCACCATGTTTGGCAAGAGAGACCCAGCTCGGAGCAGAGATGGAGCACCAGGGACTGCCCCCCCTCTGCCCCCCCCCCCCCCTGCCGATTCCTGGACCGGGACCCCACACACAATTTACTGTATTCTACTGTAAAGAATATACTTTATAGTGTTGTTGTGTGCTAATGTATACAACAGTAATGTTAATTATCTTCTGTATCTACATCTCATTGGTGTTTCCCGTGTACTTGTTACCCCTCTCAACACGTCACTGTCGCTGTAGAACGTTGTATTGAAATGTAGATGTAACCTATGAAAGAGCAGAGCTTCAGATTTAACAGCAGTGTTTACATGTTACATCCCAACATTTACTATTATGGAAGAAGAGTTTGTCATTTGATGCAGAAGCTTCATTCTGACACGTGTTTATGGCATTTTGAAGGAGATGTGCAGCATTTTGCAGTTTTGAGAATTGTGTGTTGAGTTTTGAAAAAAGTAGACTTAGTTTTGACAACATGTGTAAGCAGTAAAAACTGTTTTATTGTTCAGTGAAATCAACATTTCTAAAATCATGTTACAGAATCTCAATAAACAAACATAATCAGACTGTTTAATATATTTAATTAATATATTTATATATCATACATTTAACATTGATCTTCAATAAAACCGCAAATTATCTTCAAGCTGTTTGTGTGTGAGTGTGTGTGTGTGAGAGTGTGTGTGTGTGTGTGCGTGTGTGTGTGCGTGTGTGTGTGTGTGGAATATGTTGTATTTAAAATCAGCTCTGAACCTCTACAACAAAATCTACAACTCTGTCACATAATGAAAAGCAACAGTTAATTTAGGAAAAGGCTTTTATTTTAGTAGCTTAGCATAGCTTAGCATAACTTTGTCTCAAAGCTAAATGGTTCAAGTTGAGTCAGTTGTACAAATACTGAAGGTGTCACGGTGTGGTTCACTTCCTGTTGTATTTTGTAGTTTTCTGCCACTCGTGTCCCCGGGTAACTTCACTTCCTGCCTTGTCTCGTCATCCCCTGTGATTGTCTAATAGTTTCCACCTGTGTCCAATCACCTGCACCTCCCTTGTGTATTTAAGCCGTGTGTCTCTTGTCACTTGTCGCGTCATTGTCTTTTGTCACACATGTTGCCTGCTGCTTTTCCTCCCGGTTCCTGTGTTTTTGAACATTGACTATTAAAGTCCTTTGTGTTTCCTGACAACTCTGCGTTTGAGTCCTGCCTTCCACCCGCGCCCGTGACAGAAGATCAATAAAAGGAAACATTTCATAAACAGCTGAGTCAGTTTATTGATTTTTAATCATAATTACTTGAAAACAAACATTTTTCCATAAATGAATAAAAGCCACTGAGCTTCTTACAGACAAACATGTTTACAAGATTCATTCTGAATTTAGTTCTTTTACTTTAAACACGTCGTGTTCTTCAAACCGTTAAAAGTGCTGCTGAGACACAAGCAGAGGTCAAAGGTCAACGGGTCTGACTTCTTATTTTAGAGTTTATTATTAAAAGAAACAGATGAGAGAAAACAAGATGAGATCATCGCGACGCCGTCATCGTTATTTCAAAATAAGAGCAGAAGATTAATTCAATAAATGAATGAGATTCAGAGATAATTAACAACATTAATTAGACTGGATTAGATGATGAAGATGATGAAGATGAGACTCCTACATGATGAAGATCATTAACCAATCAGCTGCACTCGTTTCCTTTGATGAGGAAGAAGGTTCCAGCAGCGACGCCGAGGAGACCAACAGTCAGACCGACTCCACAGAAGACCGCTGGTCCAACGCTGGGCTGAGACACCTGCACATCTGGAGACAGAAAAGACACCTTCAGCTCCACATCTGGAGACATGAAGCTCAGCCTCCACATCTGGAGACACAAGTGAGTTGTTCGTTGTGTCTCACCATAGAACTTGACCAGTGGATGGTCCAGGGCCAGATGTTCCACCATGCAGCTGTAGATGTCTCCCAGCTTTGGGGTGAACTCAAGGGTGGAGAACTGGTTGAAGGTTCCGTCGTTGTTGGGGTAGGGAACGTTCCTGCTGGATCCTTCAGTGACGTTCTCCTGGTTCTTGGTCCAGGAGAACGTCACTGGAGCAGGATAGAAACCAGTCACATGACAGATGAGCGAGTTCTTCTCTCCCAGTTCCACGCCGTCTTTGGGGTAGATCATGTGACTGGAAGGAGGATCTGAGGAGAGAGAAGCTCTTATTAGAATCCCTCTCATGAAGAACCAGTCTGACCTTCAGGATTCATTCTGGCTTCTGGTTTGGTGCCTCAGATGAACCCTGTTGTCCACGTTCTCCTGACCTCCACCCACCTGGTTCCCCAGAGACCTGAAGGAGCAGAGTCCTCCTCCTGAAACCTACGTCAACATCTGGAGTTTGTGAGTAAACAAACTGTTTGTTTGTTGTTCTTCAGACTGGTGTTTATCTGTAGGTGTTGACTTGTTGTTGTTGTTTACCTCTAAAGTCAACAATAAATATCTTAAATAGACGTTTGATTTAAAGTGTAAATACAGAAGATAAATTCCAGCAGCTAAAAGAACAAACAAGTAAACACAATCAAATGATTTCATGAAGCTGTTTTTACTTCATGTCACATAAAACAGTTTAATAACAGAAAGTCAGACGTTAAAACACTTTAATGACACAGTAAAATAATACATGTATATATAAGTATACAAGTATATATGTGTATACAAAGTATAATAAGTATGAAGTGTCTTTACCTTTCTCCAGTGGGACGTCCTTGAGGACGTTCGCTACAGTTTTCAGGTTAGATCTGCAGATCTGTAGATTAGCCACAGCTCCTTCATAAGTTCCTTCTTGGTACTCTATTGGATCCACGAAACTGGGCTGAGGTTTGACTCCTTTGCCGTGTTTGAAGTCTGCGTACCAGACCTCTTCTCCATCCAGACCGTACATCTTCTCTCCATCAGAGTCAGAACAGCCATCAATAGCAATGTCCTCATGTGGACCTGAGGAGAAAACACGAGGTTTGTTTGTTTGTTGTTCAGTCTGTTAGTAAACAAAGAGCCTGTTTATTGGTTGTATTTGTATCAGAACTGAAACATGAGTTTAAAAGTGAGACAGAAACTCACCGTCGGCTGAGACACAGAAGACACCAGAGAGGACGAGGACGACCATCATCTTCATCATCGTCTTGGTCTTCATCAGCTCTCTGTGGACCAGAACCAGACTGAGACTCTGAACCTTCTGAAGAGAACTGAGAGAAACTGCAGCAGCAGCGGAGCTCGTTGCCTCAGCAGCCAATGAGAGAGCAGAGCTGGCGTGATGTCATCAGTGTCCAGGTAGAGAAACACTGATATCCAGACATGAGGACAGACGGACGCCACTCAATCAATAATCAATACTGTGTTCATAGAGGCTTTTCAGAATAAAGCCTTTAAATACAGATGTTAAACTAAAGATTCATCTTCAACATTAAGATTCACGAGATGATTGTTTAGAAGGAATGAATACAGAAGACGTGAAGTTGAGACGCTCCTCCTTCGGTCCAAGGAGTCATCTGAGTGAACTAGGAAGCATCGAAGGCCTCAGGACCCTCCAGAAGCATCTGGAACCTGCTGCCCCCCCCGACCCTGAATGGATGGAGGATTAAAGTAGAAGCTGTGATTTTGTAACGTGATGAAAGCGACTCTTCACAGAAAGAGAAGCTGTGAAACACGAGAAACACTTTTCACTTTTTAATGTGAAAACAAGTTAAAAGTTCCAGTTTCCTCGTTCTGTTCACCACCAAAACCAGTCGGACCGCTGGAGGCCTTCAGGGGCCTCAGAGCAGCCAGGACCTCCCAATACCACAGATACAAGGCGCTCAGGTTCCCTGCAGCGCCTGAACGCAGCAGCGTGCTGGAAAGTCCCGCTCTTCACTTTCACTTCCTCCTCAGCAGCCAATGGGAAGCAGAGCTGCTGATGAGTCATCGGTTACCAGGCAGACCTGGGGACACGGAACGACACACAGCACACTTATCACATTGACCTGATGATGAGGATGAGGAGGATGATGAGGATGATGATGATGATGATGATGATGATGAACACATACGAGGAGTTCACGATCCATAATCTGCGTAGAGATCAGATAATATTTCTTTCTTCATCCAGTGAGAAGAATCATCTCAACTCTTAAAAACAAGCAACGAGTTTCTAACTGAAACATCCAGAAGTTTGAGAGCAAAATAAACTCTACGAAGAGCCCGACATGCAGCGGCTGTCCTGATCTGAGAGACAGTCTGTGGGACACTATGAGACAGTCTGTGAGACACTATGAGACAGTGTGTGGGACAGCGTGTGGGACAGTGGACGCTCGGCTGCAGCGTGTGTCACATCACAGGTCATTTATCAGACGCTGAGCGACTCACGTTACACTTTAATCTCACGTCTTTTTACATTCTTTCCGGGGAGCATTTAGGGGTCAGGTGTCTTGCTCAGGGACACTTTGACTTGAGACACGGGGGACAGCCGGGACTCAAACCACCAACCTTGCGGTTCCCAGCACACCTTCTCTACCTCCTGCACCACCATGACCCTGTGATGTTGTTCATCACGTAACGTTTTGCTCCAGAAGGTCTTCTTGTGGATGTTTCTGGCTTCAGCATCGATGGCGCTCGTACAGGAAGTGACGTCATAACGGATCATGTGATCTCAGAGAAACGTTCATCTAACTGATAACGAGGAGTGAAGAACTGATCCAGCAGCTCAGATGAAGCTGCGTTGGAGCAGGTTCAGGTTTGTGGACGTGTTGCTGTGGTGATTTAGACAAACCTGCTGACTCATCTAACGTCGTCCTGAACGTGACCCTGACTCAGTGAGGAGGAACCTACGAGGAACGAGGCCCTCAAGCTTTCACTTCCTGTTCCGTCAGCAACCAATCAGAAGCAGAGCTGCAGGAGCGTCATCAGTTACCAGGAGCAGACTACAGGTTCATCAAGGTGCCTTATGGGACCATCATGGAGGTGTGGTCTCACCTGAGCAGGTTCAACAAGACAAAGCAGAAGAACTTCATACTCCTGCTGGGGGGTTTCCAGAAAGTGGGTTATGTGAAAACTCGGAGTAAGTTAACCCTGAGATCAGAGAAACTCTGAGTCAATCACCATGGTAACAGACTCTGAGTCAATCACCATGGTAACAGACTCTGTGAACATCACCTGCTCGCTGGCAGGTAGAAACCCAGAGTTTCTACCGTCTCCTCCCACATGAAGATGCTGGTAGACACGGATTGTTCGTTCCTACTGAATCCGATTGACATCGAAGCCGTCGTGATTCAAAATGCTTTACGTGGAGAGTCTTCTGAACCCAGATTAGACGTTTCATCATTTCCAGAGGAGTTTCTGTTAGAACGCTGCAGCTTTTCCTCACACGGGATCATTTATCTCTCTAACTTTCTCCGGCCGTATGTCACCAACCTCACACGCTGACGTGAACTCACATCGGAGCAGATCTTGTGCATCACACTACGTTTTTTTGCAAATGGTGGTTTTCTTTGTAACGTCGGGGACGCAGAGCCCTTTGGCAAGGCAGCAGTTTGTAGAGCTGTGAGCAAAGTTCCCCTGTTTCCCCGACACAAGCCTCTTAGAACCATCAGAGAGGAATCCCACAGGAATGCAGACATTGTTTTTGTTTACAAGGTGAGGTCAGACGGTGTTTTTGTTTACAAGGTGAGGTCAGACAGTGTTTTTGTTTACGGGTGAGGTCAGACAGTGTTTTTGTTTACAGGTGAGGTGAGACAGTGTTTTTGTTTACAGGTGAGGTCAGACATTGTTTTTGTTTACTGGTGAAGTGAGACAGTGTTTTTGTTTACAGGTGAGGTCAGACAGTGTTTTTGTTTACAGGTGAGGTCAGACATTGTTTTTGTTTACGGGTGAGGTCAGACAGTGTTTTTGTTTACAGGTGAGGTCAGACATTGTTTTTGTTTACTGGTGAAGTGAGACAGTGTTTTTGTTTACAGGTGAGGTCAGACAGTGTTTTTGTTTACAGGTGAGGTGAGACAGTGTTTTTGTTTACAGGTGAGGTCAGACAGTGTTTTTGTTTACAGGTGAGGTCAGACATTGTTTTTGTTTACTGGTGAAGTGAGACAGTGTTTTTGTTTACAGGTGAGGTCAGACAGTGTTTTTGTTTACAGGTGAGGTCAGACATTGTTTTTGTTTACGGGTGAGGTCAGACAGTGTTTTTGTTTACAGGTGAGGTCAGACATTGTTTTTGTTTACTGGTGAAGTGAGACAGTGTTTTTGTTTACAGGTGAGGTCAGACATGATAATCAAAAGTTATTTTCATGGGCTTAGTTGGGGGTTTGCTGTCTTGTCTTGATTTAAGAGTTAAGTAAGGGGGTAAGCAGGATGTGCCGAGCAGGCAGACACGAGTCTGACAGGATGGGGAGTCAGTTTGTGTCCTGGCTGAGGAATGTAAGGTCTGCGGGTCAACTAGAAGATTTACCAGCCAAAGGGGGGTTAGAGACACACCAACACTATTCAACATACACACTCTGTTTACGATGTTTACGTTAAGTCAGGAGTCTGGACATTGGATGTGACCGGATCTTAGATGCGGGAGGTGGAAGGTCCTCCTCTACGCCAGTTTAGGGCCAATAGAAATCTTTCCTTCTCTGTCTTTCAAGGGTTATAAAACATGATGTTCTTGCTGATGTTAGTGAGTTGTTCTTCCGGCCTGTGTGCTGCCTGAACTGCTCCTGCCTTTGCAAACGCAGCGCTGATACTTGACCTGCGATCTGACAAATACATTTTCCAGAACGAGAGAAGTTATTCGGCTGAATTTTTGATAACCCCGACCAGGCTCCAAATCTTGAACACGTATTCTTACAGACATTGTTTTTGTTTACTGGTGAGGTCAGACAGTGTTTTTGTTTACAGGTGAGGTCAGACAGTGTTTTTGTTTACAGGTGAGGTCAGACAGCCTCCAGGTGCAGACAGGTGAGCTGTAGGGGAGGAGTCACCCTGGTCATGAAGTCCCGTTCTCCTCTGCTGAATCTCTTCATCTCTGAAACAAACATGAACTTGGTCAACATGGCCGCCGGTCTGCAGGTGGTCCCCGGGTCAGAGGTCAGAGGTTCCTACCTTCTGATCGCTGCTGGTTTGGTTTTCTGCAGGTGAGAGACAGCTGACGACACACAACATCACTGCTGCACAGACACAACAGGAAGTGGAGGAGAGGGTCATCAGAGTCGCACACATGAGAGAGACACACATGTGATTACACGTGTAAAGACACACAGGTAATCATCACCGGTTCCTGTCAAGGGGACTGACCAAGCTCCGCCCCCGGGGGTAGACGCGGACGTGACCTCTGACTCTTAGCGCTCTCTGAAGCCCCTCCCACTTAGAATCAGCCAATCCCAGCAGAGGAGGAACCAGAGCGCCTGAGAACCACACGTGAGCCTCACCGGTGCCGTCATCAATCACCAGCCTGATCGATCCATCAAAAAAGTACACAAGTACAGCAACATGCAGCCTACACAGTACAAGTACACAGAAATACACACATGTGAAGAGAAGAAGGCTCACTTTGCTTTGGACTGAAAGACGGACGAAGTCGATGGACACTGTGAACTGGAACAAGTCTAAAAGACAGAGACAGTGAGAGGACATGAAGACCAGCTCGTCTACAAGGACAAGAATAAGACCAACATGTCCTCTAGTGTCCTCTACAGGCCACAAGGTTCATAGCAAGGACAAAAAGAAGACTACATGTACACACACGTGTACTACATGTGTACTACATGTACACACACGTGTACTACATGTACACACATGTACCCACATGTGTACTACATGTGTACTACATGTACCCACATGTGTACTACATGTATACACACGTGTACTACATGTACACACACGTGTACTACATGTATCCGTAGGTTTGAGTTTATGTGAATGTATTTAATGTTCTTACATCAGGAAAGTGTCTCCGTCCGTCCTCTGGTCCCTGCTTTGTCCACCGGGACGTCCTGATGCCGTGAACCCGGTGACCTCCACCAAAGGTCGCTGAGCTCAGGTCTGATCACACGTTATGCAGTGAACTCAGTGCTGCATGTTGAGGCGCGTTGGTTGACGAGACCTTCTGAACTGCGTCATGAACTTCTGCAGCTTCACGAGGACGACGAGTTTCATTTGGCCTCCAATCAGCACGACGACTTTCTGCCCAACGTCACACTGAAGACACGATGTGAAGCATGAAGCTCCATCTGCCTCGTGCAGCTCTGCTGTGTTAATATGATACATGGAGACACACAAGAGCGCCAATCAAACAAACGCGTTTACATACATGTTACACGTGTGTAGTTCCTGCACAATGAGCATGAATCAGAAATTAAATGATTAATATGAGTCCAATAAAAGTCCAATAAAGTAATATAGACCCTTCCTCTCACCGTGGGGAAACACTCAGTATTCTGTAAACTGTTGTTAACCTTTAGTTTATTGTTCATAGATTGAAGTTTCAAGTGTTTTGTATTTATTTATATTTACTGTACACACAGTTTAAAGTATCATTGTAGCACCGGAATCGTAACAAACCCAAACGGTACCATCTCTACACCGTGGTTGCCTTTGACCTTTGACCTGTGTGTGGTACCTATCCAGGCGGCGTTGAAGGCCGCCCTCTGAGATACAAGCCGGTACAAGACGTGGACACGATGGAGCTGAAGGGGAGAGAATGAAGCCCAGTCCAAGAGACCCCCCTGACCCCTGACCCCTGACCCCTCAGGGACTCACTGAGGTCACCTGGTCAGCCACGGACCAACTATTAACCACAAACATCTGGAGTTTGAATCTTTAATTCTGCTGTTTGTAACCAAAATAAACTTTAGGTGAATTGTAAAGTACTTTTACTACGAGTTTGATGTACTTCTTAACTTTTACTTCTTCCGCTACTTTTATCTGACGACTTTATTTACTTACTAAATAGTTTTTATCAGAACGATTAAATAACGTCTGTTTGGTTCCAGATTGAATCATGTGGATGCAAACCTGCTTCATTAAACCTTTATTTTGTAACATTTGAATTTTTCCTCATCTAAGAACCAAAATGACGAATAATAAAAACGCTTCACGTGTCACTGAAACGGGGATGAAAAGGTCTCCGTGCTGCGTTCAGGGAAGCTCCAGCATGCCGTGTTCAGCCAGGATTCGCTGCGTTCGTGAGTGCACGAGCTCCAGGGCGTGGATGACGGCGAGCAGAAGGGGCGTGGCCTCCCGCTGGCTGCGTGCGCAAACCAGCCGCAGGAAAAAACGCCGGTCCGGGAGGGCGAGGAAGACGAACTCTGCAGCCTGACGGAGGAACCAGGGGTGGTGCGGCGCCAACGCCACCATGTAGGCCGCCCTGAGGGAGGAGCGTTGGCACGTTAGTGATGGCGAGAAGCACTGAGGCTCATTCGCTCCACTGTGCCATCTAGTGGACAATGCATGGACAACAGGAAGTGATCATGAGGACACTGTGGCTTTGGTGTTTAAAGCTTTGAACTGAATAAATCAATTCATGACGATTGTGATTCAAACACACAAACCGTGAACTTCAAACGGGGGAAAGTGGCAACACATTGGGGGAGCGTTGAGATGTGAATGTGCCCCGTGAATCATTTCCTGACACATTACTACATGTTAGCATGACCTGGGAAAGTTAGGCTAATGATGTCATGACCCTATAAACTGCTAGCTTAAGCCTCAGTCTGCTAGCATCCGGGGACCTGTTAGCTTTAGCCTCAGTCTGCTAGCATCCAGTGGCCTGTTAGCTTTAGCCTCAGTCTGCTAGCATCCAGTGGCCTGTTAGCTTTAGCCTCAGTCTGCTAGCATCCGGGGACCTGTTAGCTTTAGCCTCAGCCTGCTCGCATCCAGTGGCCTGTTAGCTTTAGCCTCAGTCTGCTAGCATCCAGTGGCCTGTTAGCTTTAGCCTCAGTCTGCTAGCATCCAGGGACCTGTTAGCTTTAGCCTCAGTTTGCTAGCATCCAGGGACCTGTTAGCTTTAGCCTCAGTCTGCTATCCAGGGACCTGTTAGCTATAGCCTCAGTCAGCTAGCATCCAGGGATCTGTGGTCTTTAGCCTCAGTCTGTTAGCATCTAGGGACCTGTTAGCTTTAGCCTCACTCAGCTAGCATCCAGGGACTTGTTAGCTCTAGCCTCACTCAGCTAGCATCCAGGGACCTGTTAGCTTTAGCCTCAGTTTGCTAGCATCCAGGGACCTGTTAGCTTTAGCCTCAGTCAGCTAGCATCCAGGGACCTGTTAGCTTTAGCCCACTTGTGGAGCGATGCTACCTGCTCAGCTCTCCAGGTGTTCTGTATTGTCCATCGCTGTCTGGTCCTTCGGCCAAACCCTCCAACATGAGCTTCAACCACAGCAGAGAGCGATGAAGCCGCAGCAGAGTCCTGCAGCCTGATTCCGTACGCCTGGAGAAGTCCACCACGCCCTCTTTCAGCTCCGCCTCCACCATCGATCGAATGGACCGAAGCGCCTCGAGAGGAAGAACTGAACAACTGAAATCACCCAATAACTTTATATCATCGGGCCGTTTCCTTTTTGTTCGCGACACTCACCTCCCTTTGAGGCCCAGAGTTGTCATCCGGACCACGTTTCCCATGAGCCTCCAGGTCGCGTTTGAGTGACAGCTCTCGAATCAGAACGACCTTCTCCTTCACTTTGTCAGAAAAGAAACTGACCATCGTCCCGAGAGACTCCATGAAGCTGAAAGAGGGATTCAACGTGTGTTCTTCCACCTTTGTTATCTTTGTTTTACAACTTGTCACTTCTGGAAACCCAGACGTGAAATAAGATACATAAATTATTAAATAAATGGATAATGAGAGCTTCCTTTTTACATCAAAACGTATATTTCAAATGTTCTTTAACTTGTTTGAGACTATTAGGATCTAATTTCTTTTCATAGTCCAAGTAGCACCAACCAATCAGATTTGTGCTGTAAGTCGAAGCTTCACTCGTTAAAGCTGCATTCTGTGTAGCAACCAGCAGGAGGCGACTCCTCTGCTCCCATAGACGTCTATGAGGAAATGACTCTACTTCTCTGTAGTGACCAGCAGGGGGCGACTCCTCTGCTCCCATAGACGTCTATGAGGAAATGACTCTACTTCTCTGTAGTGACCAGCAGGGGGCGACTCCTCTGCTCCCATAGACGTCTATGAGGAAATGACTCTACTTCTCTGTAGTGACCAGCAGGGGGCGACTCCTCTGCTCCCATAGACGTCTATGAGGAAATGACTCTACTTCTCTGTAGTGACCAGCAGGGGGCGACTCCTCTGCTCCCATAGACGTCTATGAGGAAATGACTCTACTTCTCTGTAGTGACCAGCAGGGGGCGACTCCTCTGCTCCCATAGACGTCTATGAGGAAATGACTCTACTTCTCTGTAGTGACCACCAGGGGGCGACTCCTCTGCTCCCATAGACGTCTATGAGGAAATGACTCTACTTCTCTGCAGTGACCAGCAGGGGGCGACTCCTCTGCTCCCATAGACGTCTATGAGGAAATGACTCTACTTCTCTGTAGTGACCAGCAGGGGGCGACTCCTCTGCTCCCATAGACGTCTATGAGGAAATGACTCTACTTCTCTGTAGTGACCAGCAGGGGGCGACTCCTCTGCTCCCATAGACGTCTATGAGGAAATGACTCTACTTCTCTGTAGTGACCAGCAGGGGGCGACTCCTCTGCTCCCATAGACGTCTATGAGGAAATGACTCTACTTCTCTGTAGTGACCAGCAGGGGGCGACTCCTCTGCTCCCATAGACGTCTATGAGGAAATGACTCTACTTCTCTGTAGTGACCAGCAGGGGGCGACTCCTCTGCTCCTATAGACGTCTATGAGGAAATGACTCTACTTCTCTGTAGTGACCAGCAGGGGGCGACTCCTCTGCTCCCATAGACGTCTATGAGGAAATGACTCTACTTCTCTGTAGTGACCAGCAGGGGGCGACTCCTCTGCTCCCATAGACGTCTATGAGGAAATGACTCTACTTCTCTGTAGTGACCAGCAGGGGGCGACTCCTCTGCTCCCATAGACGTCTATGAGGAAATGACTCTACTTCTCTCTGGATTTATTCCCTCAGTAAACATGAGTTTATGTCTCAGTCTCTAGTTTCAAGGCTTCTTCAACACAACATGATGATCATTTAGTAGATAGTTAATTTAGAGTCAAACAGACCATAAAGCAGGGGATGCTTCAGGGCGGGGCTTACTGTGATTGACAGTCAAAGACTTATATGTCTCTATGTCATCCTCAGTCCAAATATGGTCACTTCCTGTTCAATGATTATCAAAAAGCCAAGATGGCGATGGCAAAACTGTCAGACTCGTTTGATACCAAAGCCAGGCTTAATGTTCCCCCCTTTCTCCAGTCTTTATGCTAAGCTAAGCTAACCCGCTGTAGCTTCACAGTTTGCAGACATTAGTTTAGAAGAAGGCGTGTACTTGAGGAGCTGGTCCCAGCTCTGTAGGTACGGCTCCAGCATGACGTCATCGGCGTTGGCCATGCTGGACTTTAAATACGCCAGCAGATGCCGGGCTTGAAACGATTGGCCGGGACACTCCTCCATGAGGGGCGGGGCTTCGGGAGGCTCCGCCTCCACGGGGAATAACGGTGACTCGGGCTGACAGAAAAAAGAAACACATCTATATGTCTATAGATCTACGTCAACTAGCTGTATTTTAATTCAAATAAAAAATAATGTCAGTAGCTTCAGCCTTTTATGTCTGACTCAACATTCTAACTTTACTACTGAAAAGTCTCAATTTATGTAACAAGAATGAATTCTGGGAGAACTTTTCTCTCCTGAGTTCTACTGAGAAGGTTTCATGAGGTCCAGTGAGTTCCTCTGGTTCCTCCTCAGAAGCAGAGCTGAGGAGCCTCAGAGAGGAGGTGCTGGATGGAAGGAGGCTTCTTACTGCCCTCGCTCATCACGCTGCTGCACCACAACTGGGAGGGGCTTACCTCCGTCAGCACACTTACTTTAACATCAGCATCCGGTAAAAACTCTGAAAAGAGTCATTTAATAAAGAATCGATACAAGTGTACGTTCTGCATTTGATATTCATAGGATAATCAATTTCATCATCCTGAAAACCTTGATTCCCCCCCCCATCAGGATGGTTTGACGGGTGGTGTCATCCCCCCCTCCTCCTCTCAGCCAGTCAGAGTTCTCCGTCCAGACTCTAAATGAATCGCTCATCCTCAGACCTGCTGCTCTAAAGGTGACAAACACAAACATGTTCTCACCTTTCGGCGGAAAAAGGTCAAACATGGCTGCCAGGAGTCGCCACAGTCTGTGAGTCCAGTCTGAGCTGAAGGAGGACCAACAAAACAGGAAACAGCTGGTTTTACATATTTACATATATTTTTAAAACATACTTAAGTATTCCGTACAGGTAAATCCATAATGGTACTTTTGTACTTGAGTAAATGTACTCGTATAGTAAATACTTGACAGCAGCTGATCCAACATGGCCGACATCGACGAAGGAAACTCACGGAGCCACAAGGAGCTGATGAAGAGGAGCAGAGCCAACATGGCCGCCAGCAGCAGGAGGCGAAGCAGCGTCATCCGTGTGAGGGAAACCATGGTAACCGCCCCCCACTCACACACACACACACAGTGTGTTGAAGAACACACACACTATCCCTTTAGCTCAGCTAACGTTTCCTCAACGTCGTTTCTCATCACATCCTCTCGCTCGCTCTCGTTGGGGTTAAAGGTCGTTCACTCCCACTGCTGCACACGCTCAGTAAGACCTTTGCACTTTGACCCTCCCACAAATCCCTGTTTATGTTTCATCTCTCTCCACACACAGGAAACACACACACACACACACACAGAAACAACACACACACACACACACACACACAGGAACAACACACACACACACAGAAACAACACACACACACACAGGAAAAACACACACACACACGCGCACACACACACAGGAACAACACATACACACAGGAACACGGGCACATTTAAGTACCATTCTAGGACTCCCAGGTGTCAGTCTGTGGTGAGTTCAGGTGTCTGTAGTAATAGTGGGACAGTCTGTGGTGTGTTCAGGTGTCTGTAGTAACAGTGGGATAGTCTGTGGTGAGTTCAGGTGTCTGTAGTAACAGTGGGAGCGTCTGTGGTGAGTTCAGGTGTCTGTAGTAACAGTGGGACAGTCTGTGGTGAGTTCAGGTGTCTGTAGTAACAGTGGGACGGTTTGTGGTGTGTTCAGGTGTCTGTAGTAACAGTGGGACAGTCTGTGGTGTGTTCAGGTGTCTGTAGTAACAGTGGGACAGTCTGTGGTTAGTTCAGGTGTCTGTAGTAACTGTGGGACAGTCTGTGGTGAGTTCAGGTGTCTGTAGTAACAGTCAGTTACTTATTGATGACACAGGAGACAAAAGTGAGAAGAAAATGATTTATTGATTTTAAAATGAAACATTTAGCAGCTTTTGAGATTCATAAAGATTCTTAAAGACAGGTTATGGATTTAGTCTGATCAACAACTCCAACACATCTGATCTATTGATTGATTGACAGCTTGATTGATTGATTGGTGTCTTTGGTTAGTGAAATAGACCGGAGCTTGTTCTGTGTTTAAATAAATATAAAAGGAACAATAAACGTTTTATAAACTAAAATAATGACGTCATTAAAGGTCAAATGAAACATTTTTTGTAGAGAAGCAGAATAAAATATAAATAATAATAGTTAATGTGGTGTTTAAGGCTTAAGTTGGTTGTGAACAAAGACGATGATGCGGTTAACAATAGATCAATAACTCTGCTTTTTATTAATGTTTAAAACTATTTAGAAGTTTTAACTTTTGATTATTTTGTATTCTGTGAAAGAATAAAACACTTAACTGGTATAAAAAGAGTTTGTGACACTTTCAGGTAAAATAAAGTTGGTTTAGAAAAGAGTTTAGAAAAGCCTCTGGTTTGTCATTTTACCCACAATGCATTGAGGGAGTCCTCAGCGTGTGCGTGTGTGCTTCCCCCAGCTTTGACCTGCAGGACGTCCCTGAAGAACCTGAAGAACAAAGAGCCGCCGTCAGCAGACGCTCCAGCTGCCAATCAGAGAGCAGCATTCAGCACGCCGTGATGTCACAGACGCTGAGACTCCGCCTCCTCAAAGTCATCCGACACGTCGACCTCCACCATCATGGGCGAGATGTGAGCACACGCACCTGCAGGGATCCACACGTCACCTGTCTGACGACGACAACCCGTGTGTGTGTGTGTGTGTGTGTGTGAGTGTGTGTGTGTGTGTGTGTGTGTGTGTGTGTGTGTGTGTGATCGGCACTCAGCTCCATCGCCGCCTGCAGGCCGAAGTCGGTGACGCGCTTCAGCTCCAAAACCTGCGGCCGAGGGCAGGTGTGCGCACACACACACACACACACAGACACACACAGAAAGCACTTACTCATGTCACACATTTGGTTTTGTGTGACCAACAACATTTATTGACTGTGTCACCTGAAGACGAAGACGAGTCACCCAGAGCGGCCAATCCCTGAGTCCCACACGCGGCCCCGCCCACACTCAGGGAGAGGAGGTGTGGCCAGCATCGACCAATCGTCTGCAAGCAGCGGTTTCCAAAGCGAGTGGGCTGTAGGCTGAGAGAGAGGCGGGTCTAAAGCTAGTTTGGCGCGTTTAAGTGGCCCAATCTGCCGCCTGACCTCTGACCCCTCAGGGACTCACTGACGGGTCCACCGGGTCGAGTGTTTAAATGTTGTGGAGGACGTCACTCTGCTGCCACGTCACCATGACAACGTCTAAAATATGATGTGTTTTACTCTCTAAAGCCTTTGGCTCTTTCCTCATAAGGTCAGAGGTCATTCTAAATAGGGTTGTTTGTCTCCATCTTCAGTCCTTGATGTTTCAAACGTGAACATTTTATTGTGACGGCGAGAACACGCGTGTGCCTCCTCTTTGTTTACCTGTTTTTACTCTCCGTGCGTTCACTGGTCATCCCGTTTAGAACGTCACATTGCAATGACTTGTGGGTAATTAAGGAAATTGTTCATAAAGGGCTCAAAATGTCTGAGAGCCTCAAACACTCAATGAAGACGGAACCAAACGCTCACCGAGTGTCATGTGACCGAGTTCACCTGCCAGGGGTGAGCCGGCGCCACCTGCAGGCTGGTGATGGACCTGCAGGCTGCAGGCTGCAGCCTGGGCCCACAGGGTGGCATGAACTCCTGGAGGAGACACAGACAGGTCAACAGACGGGCAGACAGGCAGCAGACAGGCAGGCAGGTAGCAGACAGGTAGCAGACAGACAGACAGGTAGCAGACAGACAGGTAGCAGGCAGACAGACAGGTAGCAGACAGACAGACAGGTAGCAGGTGTCTTCCCTTTATTCTCCCCATCAAACACGTTTCATTGTTCGGGGAGTTTCTCCTGTCGATGTGAAGGTTTCTGCACAGAGGACGTCACATGTGTACACACTGTAAAGACACATGAGGCTAATCTGTGATATTATGTGATACAAAATGACATTAAATGAATCCTATAATGATGTTAAAGACTGACAGCGCCCCCTGGAGGCCACAAGCCCCACAAAGTGTCACACAAGGTAACGTTACGCATGTTGGTCAAATGTAACGGCTCATTTTAGGGCCTCGTCTCTCTAATCAATCACATTATATCTATTTAAATGTGTCTGCTGGCAGGAGGCTTCATGATGATCATCATCAATGAGAATAAAGATCTCAACTCCTTCAGAGTATGTAGATGAAAACAAGCCCAAAGAACCAGCTTGATACGAATGAACAGGATCGATGTATCAGCGTATGCATCATACGTGTGTAGATGACCAGAGACGCTGTGTGTCGTTTAGTATTTTCTCATGATTAATTATGTGAATCTATATATATATATATATATATGTCAATGTTTAAATGAGTATACATGGCAAATAAAGCTTCAACAGGCCCTGCCAGAGGAGCAGCTGTTGCCTGGCAACAGCAGCCTGTTATGAAACGTCAGCCTATGAGGATGATGAGGATGATGAAGGAAACCGAGTCGTTGTGGCTGTTTGTTTGTTTTTATTGACAGCAGCATCCTCCATGCAAAACGAGGGAACATGAACCCGCGGCATCGGTACCGACACCGGACCGACCCGCTGCATCACAGGTCACTTCACGATCATGTCATACAAGAGTGACGTCATCGCCGCCATAGAAATGTGGCGGTTGCTTCTATAAATGTACACAAACGGTCAGGCAGAGAGGTGGACGACTATAAAAATAGAGATGTGTTACCAACAAATAGACTTTAGATACAAAGAGGTTCGAGTCCACAACGACATTCCGACGTCAAACATTCAGCTTCTGCACGGCCGCATGCAGGAAAGTCCAGGGTCCCCCCCCCCACAGGGACGGCCCGGGGGTCGACCAGCTGGTCCGGGATCAGATCCACATCCGCCCCGCGGAGCGTAGTCCCGGCATGCACCGTGAGATGGGCCGTCACACCTTCTAAACGCCTGCCCATCCTCAGAGTGACGTCACATGGAAACGCCTCTGACGCACCAGCGCTCGCAGGTTTCAATCCGGAAGTTTAGACTGCAGCCAATCAGAACAGAGGAGCCGCTCACACGCCCGGTGCGTTCAGGGCCAGCGAGTAGGCGGCCATCATCTGCGCGCGCAGCTGCTGCTTGACGTGCACGCGCCCGTGCCTTTTCCTCTCGTCGCTGCGCGCGAAGCGCTTCCCGCAAACGTCGCAGGAGAAAGGTTTCTCCCCCGTGTGCGTGCGCGTGTGCGTGGTCAGGTGATCGCTGCGGCTGAAGCTGCGCGCGCAGATGGCGCACCGGAAGGGCTTTTGTCCCGTGTGGATGCGCACGTGCCTGTTGAGCTCGTCGGAGCGCGAGAAGCGGCGCTCGCACCCGGGCACGGAGCACGGGAACGGTTTCACTTTCAGCCCGCTCTTGGCGGGAGCTCTCCTGCCCCCGCGCGGCGGCTTGGGGGCTCCCGCTGCGTGCACGCCGCCGATGTTGACCATCGGGAACGCGCCCTGCAGGAGGGAGGAGAGAAGTTGAGCATCCAGGGTGGAGGGGAGAGTGGAGGGGGAGAAGTGGAGGTCGCCCCCGCTCTGCACGAGCTCCGTCTTGATGACGTAGCTGACGGAATCTCCCCCGGTAACCGGGGCCAGGCTCTTCAGCCAGTCCTCCAGCCCCGGCGGCTCCTGCTTCACCTCCGCGCCGGGCTTCGGCTCGCCCTGGCCGGCCTCGGAGCTCAGCAGCGAGTCGAGGAAAGCGGGCACGTCCACCTGTTGCTCCAGGGCCGACAGCGGCAGCAGAGAGTCCGGGTACGGGGCCTCGCTCCCGGTCACCGGGGAATGCGCACACCCGCTGCCGCAGCTGGAGCTCGCGAACTCGCTCTTGACCACTGCGGGGGGGCCGAGCGGAGCGGAGGGGGTCGCCCCTGACGGGGCACAGATCCCCGGGGAGGACTCGAACTCCATCTCGGTGCAGATCCCCACGATCTCCGTGATCATGTTGAGGATCGCGTCCGCGGTGCTGCTCAGCCCCTCCGCCGCGTGCGGCGGCGCCGCGTTTGCCGCCGCGTGCGGCAGCGCCGCCGCCTCGGAGCAGAAGCTGAGGGATGGAGAGAGCGCGTCCGACGAGCAGTCGCTGAAGTCGGAGAAGAAATCCGAGTCTGAGGCGTCGGTTCCCGGAGAGAAGACTGAGGGGAGAGGGGGGAGGGGGGGGGAGGGGGGTGAGTCTCATTGCATAATGTGTCATCAAACAGCTGTAAACATCAGTAACACCTGTCGCTGCTCTAATAAGCAGAACATTACGGAGGACCACACTGATGACCCACCTTGGCAGAACGGTGAGTCCCCGTCGGACTCGGCTCCGTCGCTGGGACTCGAGCCCACGCTGTCCACCCAGGCGCTGCACGCGTCCTCAAACTCCGACATGAAGCTGTCCTCCCGCTCCAGAAGCATGGCGTGCAGAGACACGGGGGACCAAAGAGGCTGATGGAGGAGAGGGGACTCCCGCTGTGGCGCCGTGGTGTCCCGGTGTGTGCTGGGTAGTCCGCTAGTGGAGACGATGGTTCCCTCTCCTCGCAGCGAGCCTTTATACCCTCCGTCTCCATGGTAACTCCGGCCTGCCGCCTATTGGTCGGCGCGCGGCGGGAAGGATTCCCCTCTCGCCGCTGCCCAAACATGGGCTGGCATCCGGCCGTGACGGCAGGTGTCCCCCTCACCATAAAAGGACGGGAGGGACGGGGGGGGGGTGAGAGGGGTTTCCCGCCACTGCAGCACGGAGGGATTATGCAACCGGCGGCTCGGGAGCTGCAGAGGAGATGTTGTTGTTGTTGTTGTTGTTACCGTACCATAACGTTACCACGGCGCCAGAGGCAGCGGGTCAGCGCTGCGTGGTGACTTCACTGGTTTGCCGATTGTGAAGCCCCCAGTTTGTCGTTTTGGCCGTCGCCATTTTGTTTTCTTTGCAACCAGTCAACAGGAAGTGACCATATTTGGACTAAGGAGGAGGGACGGAGACGAGACGTGAACGGACCTGTCAATCACAGCGTCAGAACACAGCAGGCGACAGCTGACGATCGACAGAGCTTCAGAGCCAGCTGCTAGGCTGCTTCCACCTCAACATCTCGCCTGCAGAGGACCACCAGCGCGTCCCTGCACGTCCTGCTCACGGTGGGACGGTTGGACGTGTTCCACCTCCAACACGACCACGTGTGCACTTTGTGTTTAAAATACAACACAGTCTAAAACACAAGCTTTCTAACGTGAGTATTTGGTCTTCAGAAGAAATAAAGACATGTGTATGAACATGTACTGGCCCTTTAAATGACATAAAATAGCACATTATTTCCACAGTGAAAGAGAAATAAAAGACAAGCCGTCACAAACGGATCAAATGAATCAATAATATCAGCTGATGATTCATATTTGACTCACAAAAGTCACCGTGTTAGAAGGACAGACGGGTGCTGCCTGTCTGTCTCACTGACCGTCTGTCCCGTCACGCATCATCAACACGCATGTGACATTCCTGCACGTGCTCATCGCCCCCCCCCCTCCCTGCTGCTGGGATGCTGTCGCCATGGAGACGGAAAAAGATTCACGCACACGTTATGTAAAGATGTGAGAAGATAGACGCACACAGATACACACACTGTACTTTTCATCTGGACTTTTGACCTTGTTACCTGCAAAGGATTGTGGGTCGGAATGATAACAGTCACTTTCTTTGAGTAGCTCCTTTGAGCAGAAGCTGATGGACGAAGACGAAGAAAGGGGGGAAGAAGAAGAGGACAGAAGAAACCACATGAACAGGAGATGATGGAGGAGCGACTGTTGCCACGGCGCCGTGACACAGACACACACACACACATGGACACACACACACACACATGGACACACACACACACATGGACAGATACACACACGGACAGACACACACACACACATGGACAGACACACACACATGGACACACAGACACACACACACATGGACACACACACACACACATGGACACACACACGGACAGACACACACACATGCACACACACACACACGCATGGACACACACACACATGGACAGACACACACACGGACAGACACACACACACACATGGACAGACACACACACATGGACACACAGACACACACACACACACACACATGGACACACACACACACACATGGACAGACACACGGACAGACACACACACATGCACACACACACACACGCATGGACACACACACACATGGACAGACACACACACGGACAGACACACACACACACATGGACAGACACACACACATGGACACACAGACACACACACACACATGGACACACACACACACACATGGACAGACACACGGACAGACACACACACATGCACACACACACACACACATGGACACACACATGGACAGACACACACACGGACAGACACACACACATGGACAGACACACACTGCGTGGCCTTCAGCCTCTGATTGTCTCTCTGCTCCGTTGGTGAAGTTAAAGTTCACAGCCGTCATCTGTTCTTCGTCCTGCACTACGTTACCCACAATGCAGCAGAGAGGGCTTTAGATCATCTCTCCATCGACGAGCAAAACAACATTCAGTGATACATTTACATTTAAGTATTACACTGAAGTACAGCCGCCACAAAACCTTTATTCAAAGTACTTTGTACTGGAACACAGTTCACGTTCACTGTGAACTCCTGGTGATAAAATGCAGTTCTCCTTCTTCTCCTCCTCCCCCTCGTCCACCTCCTCCTCACCCTGGTCCTTGTCCTTCTCCTCCTCCCCCTCGTCCACCTCCTCCTCTCCCTGGTCCTTGTCCTTCTCCTCCTCCCCCTCGTCCACCTCCTCCTCTCCCTGGTCCTTGTCCTTCTCCTCCTCCCCCTCGTCCACCTCCTCCTCTCCCTGGTCCTTGTCCTTCTCCTCCTCCCCCTCGTCCACCTCCTCCTCTCCCTGGTCCTTGTCCTTCTCCTCCTCCCCCTCGTCCACCTCCTCCTCTCCCTGGTCCTTGTCCTTCTCCTCGTCCACCTCCTCCTCTCCCTGGTCCTTGTCCTTCTCCTCCTCCCCCTCGTCCACCTCCTCCTCTCCCTGGTCCTTGTCCTTCTCCTCCTCCCCCTCGTCCACCTCCTCCTCTCCCTGGTACTTGTCCTTCTCCTCCTCCCCCTCGTCCACCTCCTCCTCTCCCTGGTCCTTGTCCTTCTCCTCCTCCCCCTCGTCCACCTCCTCCTCTCCCTGGTCCTTGTCCTTCTCCTCCTCCCCCTCGTCCACCTCCTCCTCTCCCTGGTCCTTGTCCTTCTCCTCCTCCCCCTCGTCCACCTCCTCCTCTCCCTGGTACTTGTCCTTCTCCTCCTCCCCCTCGTCCACCTCCTCCTCTCCCTGGTCCTTGTCCTTCTCCTCCTCCCCCTCGTCCACCTCCTCCTCTCCCTGGTACTTGTCCTTCTCCTCCTCCCCCTCGTCCACCTCCTCCTCTCCCTGGTCCTTGTCCTTCTCCTCCTCCCCCTCGTCCACCTCCTCCTCTCCCTGGTCCTTGTCCTTCTCCTCCTCCCCCTCGTCCACCTCCTCCTCTCCCTGGTCCTTGTCCTTCTCCTCCTCCCCCTCGTCCACCTCCTCCTCTCCCTGGTCCTTGTCCTTCTCCTCCTCTCATGCATCGTCTCCGGACCCTTAGTATTGACCAGGTGACCCTTCAGAGGGACACGAGCCTCATGTTTGGACCCTCTGTAAAGTGTGCACATGTTGACGTTGTCTCTCTCTCTTCTGACATGCAGCCTGATAACATCAAGGTTGGTTGGCCAGGATAAACACACACACACACACACGCACACACACACACACACACACGCGCACACGCACACACACACACACACACACGCACACACACACACACACCCGTGACCTCTGACCTCTCCAAGGTCTCTCCTTGTGAGATAAAGCTCAAAACCAGCAGTCCTCAGCCTTCCTCCTCCTTCTCCTCCGTTTCCTCGCAGGCATGTGGACTCATCTTGTCTCCTCTCTAGCTCCCTTTGTCTCCCCCTTCTCCCTCTCCCTCCCCTTCCATTCCTCCCTCTCTCCCTGCTTCCTCCTCCTCGTCTCCTCCATCGCCGTCGTTGTCTTCCTTTTCCTCGTGGCTCGGGGAATCAGACCTGCGTCCTCCATCACCTGCCTGCCGAGGCTGCCCGTCCTAGGAAGCCTCCCCTGGTTGGGGGGGGGGCTGCCCCCCCACCTCCTCTTCACCCAGCTGGCTCACAGGTGAGACCACGTCCTCCAGGACCCTGTTTGTGAGGACTCATTGATGTTCGTCCTTGGAACCAGGCGAATGTCCCTGAGATGTGTTGCAGGTACGGCCCCCTGTTCGCGCTCCACCTCGGCCCCCACTTCACCGTGGTGGTCAACGACCACCAACACGCCAAAGAGGTCCTGCAGCAGAAAGGGAGAGACTTCGCGGGACGTCCCAGCATGGTGGGACACGAGGAGAGAGAGCGGCGTAGCGCACTAACACGCGACACTACAAACATCTGGTCTGGTCCTCTGCAGGTCACCACGGACCTGCTGACCCGAGGGGGTAAAGACATCGCCTTCTCAGACTACACCCCCCTGTGGAAGCTGCACCGTCGCCTCGTCCACAACTCCTTCACCCTGTTTGGAGAAAGAACCGGCCGGCTGCAGGACATCGGTACCGAACCCCGTTAACGGCATCACGTCACAGGTTGAAGCTCTCAGTGAGAACAGCAGATGTTTATTTATTGGACCTCCTCTTGAGGACCACGAAATATACAGTATTTCACATTTATACTTTCACATATAAGGAATGTTCACAATAATACACAATATTATGTTGAAAACACCCGTTATTGTCTCAAAGGACTCGTTATTGTCTCAAAGGACTCGTTATTGTCTCAAATGACTCGTTATCGTCTGAAAGGACTCGTTATTGTCGGAAAGGACTCGTTATTGCCTCAACGGACTCGTTATCGTTTCAAGGACTCGTCATTGCCTCAACGGACTCGTTATTGTCTCAACGGACTCGTTATCATCTCAAGGACTCGTTATTGTCTCAAAGGACTCGTTATTGTCTCAAGGACTCGTTATTGTCTCAAAGGACTCGTTATTGTCTCAAGGACTCGTTATTGTCAGAAAGGACTCCTTATTGTCAGAAAGGACTTGTTATCGTCTCAAAGGACTCGTTATTGTCTCAAAGGACTCGTTATTGTCAGAAAGGACTCGTTATTGCCTCAACGGACTCGTTATCGTCTGAAAGGACTCGTTATTGTCAGAAAGGACTCGTTATTGTCAGAAAGGACTCCTTATTGTCTCAAACGACTCGTTATTGTCTCAAAGGACTCGTTATTGTTGGAAAGGACTCGTTATTGTCTCAACGGACTCGTTATCGTCTGAAAGGACACGTTATTGTCTCAAAGGACTCGTTATTGTCTGAAAGGACTCCTTATTGTCTCAAACGACTCGTTATTGTCTCAAAGGACTCGTTATTGTTGGAAAGGACTCGTTATCGTCTGAAAGGACTCGTTATTGTCGGAAAGGACTCGTTAAAGTTGTGTTTTTTATGTTCCGTGTCTCTCCAGTCATGTCCTCGGTGGACAGCCTGTGTGCGGAGCTGTTGTCTGGCGGGCGCCAACCCTTCGACCCGTCGGCCGCAGTGACCCGGGCCGTTACCAACGTCGTGTGCACGCTGGTTTTCAATGCCACGTATCGCCACGGCGACGCCGAGCTGCAGGAAGTCATGCGGTACAACGACGGCATCGTGCAGACGATTGCCGCCGGAGGCCTCGTGGACATCTTCCCCTGGATGAAGGTATGTCCTCACTGTGGATGTCTCATGTCTGTCCTCATTAGGACAGAGGTTCAGTCTGCCCTCGTCCCCCAGGTGTTTCCCAACAGGTGTCTCAGGAGACTGAAGGACTGCATCCTCGTCAGAGACCGGCTGTTGTCACGGAAACTAGAGGAGCACAAGGTAGCTCTACATCTGTGCATACACTTGTGAACTTTACCGGTGACCAAGTCCTGCAATCTGAATCCAGGCCTCGCTGAGCGAGGGCGACCCCCGTGACCTCCTGGATGCCTTGCTCAAGGGCAAGACGCCCTCCGGCTGCGAGGACGAGAGCATCACAGATGACCACGTCCTCATGACGGCGGCCGAGGCCTTCGGCGCCGGCGTGGAGACGACATCCACAACGCTGCTGTGGATCCTGGTGTACCTTCTGCACCACCCGGAGGTAGGAGTACTACTAGTACTACTACTATTCCTAGTACTACTATTACTAATGCTACCTACTACTGTACTATCCTGAGTTGCTGATAATTACTACAACAACTATACTACTACTATTGTTACTACCACTAGAACTTATGATTAAAACTGATCTGATATTTCTACTTTTACTGTAGTATTCGTAGAGTGTGGTATGAGTACTTATAGTACATAGTACTACCTATGCCCCGCCCCCTGCAGGTGCAGCAGCGCGTTCAGGAGGAGCTGGACGAGCAGGTGGGTGGCGAGCGGGCGGTGTCCATGGCGGACCGCGGCCGGCTGCCCTACCTGGACTGTGTCATCAACGAGGGCATGAGGATCCGCCCCGTGAGCCCGGTTCTGATCCCCCACAGCGCCATGACGGACAGCAGGTACAGGAGGCCCCCAAGTGCGAGAACATGTTGAGTATTTGGTGAACTCTCTCTCTCTCTCGTAGCATCGGCGGTCACCCTGTCCACCGGGGGACTCGTGTTCTGGTGAACATGTGGGCGATCCACCACGACCCCCGACTCTGGGCCCGACCGGACCTGTTCCACCCAGGTAGAACTCACCCGAACCGCCTCACCGCACTGTGAAATGACGCGCTGCCTCACCGGCTTTCCCGGCTTTTTTCCAGATCGTTTCCTTGACGACCAGGGCCAAAGGTCCTGTCCCGCCTACTTCCTGCCGTTCGGGGCGGGCCCTCGGGTCTGCGTCGGCGAATCGTTGGCGAGGACGGAGCTCTTCCTCTTCCTGGCCTCTCTGCTGCAGCGCATGAGCGTCACGCTGCCGCGCGGGGCTCCTCCCCCCAACCTGCAGGGGCGCCTGGGCGTGGTCCTGCAGCCGTTGCCGTATAGCGTCGTGGTCACTCCGAGGGCGGGTTGGGAGGGCGGGGCCAAGTGAAACTGGGAGGGGCCATGTGGCCTTTTGTTGTTTTTTAAAAACAACACCTTAAAATCCTCTTTTACAAACTAAAAGAAATAAAATTACAAAAAATGACAAGAACAGAAACTGTTTTTTTAAATCTTATTTTTAAACATACAAATTCTGAGAATCCCAAACTTTTCACTGTAACTAAAATAATAAAAGTATAGAGAGCTGATGCTTAAACTAGGAAGTGTCAGCGTTTCTTCACGTCTGCATCTGCACGTAATCAAGAGTTTAACACCAGCGTTCAACAAGAAGGTAAATGCAACTTTCATTAACTAACCGTTAAAGTCAGCGGCTAACAGCAACAAAATCTACAAAACAGCTAATGCTAAGTTAGCTCCTGCTAATGCTAGGCTAACTCACTCTAACACTTGAGGCAATCAACCTTTTAAATCCTCAGAGGTATTTAACTAAACCAAGTTTAAACTGGGCTTTGAAAAGAATTGATAATGAATAATAACTTGATTATCAGCAGATAAACGGAGACAATCAGCAGGCAGATTAAACAGTTTTATTCAGTATATCTTTGCACATTTTTAGAACAGGCTGGTTTAGTTATGTCACACACACACACACACACACTATTAATTTAGCATTACTAATAATCAGCGTCGTTATTGTCGTGACATGTAGAGGTCGTGAAGTCTTCTCTGCAGAAACCCGATGGAACCAGGAAGTGGAGCCGAGGGGATCAAATTGGTTTAAGAACATTTAAATAAACCTAAACTGTAACTGGGTTCACACGTCAATCAGGACGAGTAGTTTTCTCTCATCTTGAGGCGGCTAACTTGAATTCTTGAGACAAAGACCGGGAACACAACCAGAACTGAACCAGTAACTTCCCTCGACGGTGGAAACCACCTTCAATCATCTTGGTTAGTTCTGTGTTTAAGGGAGTTGTCTCAAGCTACAGGAGATCTCCATCACCTCCATAACCTTGACCTGACCTGTGACCTGTGAACCCAGTCAGTGTGAGACGACGCTTTTCATTCTCAGACACGATTCTAAGAAGCAGCTTTGATTGCCAACATGAAGATGACGGCGTTTCCAAACATTAGCCCGGCCCGAGCCTCATGGCACCAGCATGCGGCGGCAAGAATCCAACCGCGGCAGAGCCGGTGCCTTGCCAAACCCATGGCGACCCGCAGAACTCCCCGAGGAGGACCCACCCTCTTTGGGGACCTTCAGCTCAACTCAAATCTGTGGGCTGGTCTTCCCACGACTCGATGGGCTCTCATAACAGAAGATCGGATGGTTCCCGTGCCAACCAAGTCCTCCTTCCTCCAGGAGCGGGACGCCGCCGTCGGACTCCCGGCTGTCAGGGTTCGTCCCTTCACTCAACCTCGTCTTCACTCCCCAAAACAACCTCCCACAAGTCCTGGATCCGCCCGGCGCCTCGTTCAGGGACATTGCGTGTTTGGTGAAACTTTCTAACTCAGTTTGTTAAACTGTTGAACATGAAAACAACAAAGTGCACTTTGTGGGACAGAAACAATAAACGTCGGTAATTACTTTTAATGTTTAGTTTTTGTGTATTTCTAGTTTATCAGGTCGAAGATATGAAGCCCAGCGCCTCGTTCTTTCCCATCAGATTATTCTTTAGAATCTTAAAGCTTATTGGGCCGACTTGTAATCAGCACTAGTGTGACGAAGGAGAACATCCTGCAACAACGATAGAAAACGTTTCATATAAAAGCACAACTAGGTTTTTGTTAAACTTCACTGTTTGTTTGTTTTGTTTCATTCTTCTTTACAATAATTTCATCATCATCACGTCGACAGCGAAAAACAAGCTTTAATTCCTCAACATGTGTTTCAGGAAGATTTAAATCCACTGAAGAAGCTTGAAATAAAGCCGGTGAGAAAACCTCTATCGATGCTTCCTGTTTGTGATCAGTACATTTTCCTTCACTCATTACTTTCAGGGGAATTAAGAGAAAACCCTGAAATATTGTTAAAGGTTGAATCCTAAATGAGACTTTGTCCTTCTGGTGTAAAGTTGGTCTTGTGAGGATAAACAGCCGTGACGTGTTTCCGTTGTTTGGCTCCTTGTCTTCGCTATAAAAGCGTCCATTGTTTTATACAAAAAGAGCTTTTCTCTTCCACCCAGAAAAGACCTGGACCGCTTCCATCTCAATGTCTCCTCCCTAGCGTGGGACTTGTCCTCCCGCGTCTCTTCAGACAAAAAACGGGCGTCATCGACCCAGAAAGACCGTTTCCCGCCAAATGTAATTTAGTCCGGTCACGTGATCGCTGAGACTGTTGTTGGTGTGACGGGTTAAACGCGTATAGAGATTAGATCCACTACATTTTAACATTCAATTGCCTTTTAACCACATTTGTTTAGTTGAAACGTTGATATTTTCTCTCTGGTACTTTTAGATTTCTTGGTTCTCGCGTTTGTAACGACAACTTTGACGATCATTTGAGACGTCGATTCCCAAAGCTCCCACGTTACTCAAACGCCACGTTAGCTTAGCGGATACGCAGCCCTCCATTTACAACTGGACGTGCAACATTAGTTTTACTCTGGTCGGGGCTAATTATGTTGACTATTTTAGTAGGATCTTAGTGTTAGCTAGCTAGCATAGCAATATTAGCGAGGTTTAAATCTATTTGATCGCTAAAGAATAGCTTTATTACCTGTTGTCCTGCTTTAAAGGGTGAGGGCATTTGTTGTTTAACACAAATGTTACTGATGACGGATCAACAGAGGAGGCCAACGACGGCCAGCCCGCAAATATGGAGGCAGATGATGCAGGTTGAAAGAAACTATTGGTATTCTACCAAGTTTGGAGTTGACAAATTACAAATCGAGGCCGCTAAGAGGCCGTGGGTTTAATTTCTGTTCAACCCTTTAAAGCACCGGATTGCCAATTTCCCATACTTCTTCCAGCCGTTGGTTTAGTGGTGCAACCAAGTCTAAAACGCCTCCCACGGAATCGCGCTACAGCCTCCCGTAAAATCAAGCTAATACTCCCCGTAGAGTTGAGCTGAGGCTTCCCGTAGAATCTCTTGCTAACGCCCGACAAACGGATGCTAACCGTAGTAGCCTTCACTGTAGTAGTAGTAGTAACCTTCACTGCCACTGCTTGGTTGGATTGGTTTGATCCACCCGGTTCAGGCCGATCACACGGTCTCCACGACGACAACAACAACTTTGCCAGCGTCCTCGGACGTGGCAGTGGAGGCGGAGCTACGCGGCCTGAGGCCCTCCCCCACGGTCGTGTGACCTCTGGCGATGCAGTCCGCACTGTCGTGGAGTTCAGTGTCTCCGCCTCCTTTCATATCCCTCTCCTCTTCCTCTTCCTCCTCCTCCTCCTCCTCCTCCTCCACCCGACACCGGCAGACCTCGATGCCCGAGTCGCCGGTGAGTCGGCGATGTCGGTACTGGCTCTCGTCGGCTCCAATGTCTTCCTCTTCCTCCTCGTCCTCCTCCCGCTCCTCCTCGCCGCCCGCCCAGCTGGGAGGTCCCGGCTCAAAGACGTCCACGCAAGGGGAGAAGAGGGTCTGCTTCGGGGGGGACTGGGTGGCCCGAGGCGACGGGGACAGGGAGGAGGCGTGGCCGGGGGGAGGCCCGCCTTTGTTCGACTGGTGCAGAGCGGCAAGGGGATCGAGCAGGAGAGCCGGGGCCAGGAGGGAAGGAGGCGAGGAAAGGTGGAGGCCGGAGGAGGACTCGGACTTGATGGTTATGTCCGGGTGGGAGGGCGAAGGTGATGTGAAAGTGAGCGCTGGACCTGATCCAGAACCAGAACTCAATCCAGCTCCATTGGACGCCGATGCATTGACAAGGTCCGGTGATAGAGTCGGGACCTCAGAATGAGCCAAATCTGGACCAGATACAAAAAGGTCAACAGAACCCAGGCAGAAGGGTGAGCCTGGCATCGGGCCGGGAGGAACCAGCACTTCATCTGACCCTGCTGTCGGTTCTGTAAACTTGCAACGGTTGAAATAGGCAGGTTTTAGAGGTGGGCTCTTTTCACAGTCTGATACCGTGGTAATTGAGTGTTGGTTTGGCACGTGGGTAAGGTTTGTAAGTATTGGGTCCGGTACAGAGATTAGGTGTTTGGGTACTGGTTCTGGAGCTTGTTTAAGGTTTGAAGGTACTCGGGTGGAAGCGTGGGTTGGGTTTGAAGGTACTGGTTTTGGAGATGGGGTTGGATTCAGACAGGCTGGAATTGGCACCGGACTAGGACTTGGGCCCGGGGTTGAGACGCTAGCAGGGCCTGTGACTGAGGCCCTGCTAGCGTCTGGACCCGGTATGGTGTTTGGACCACAAGGATCATCGGCCGTGCCGGATGTTCTCGTCTGCTCGAGGCTTCTGTCAGAAGTGCCGGGGCCCCGATCCAGAGCCTCGGCGCCCACGGTCTGAATGGAGGGGCGCCGTGGGGCAACGACACTTGGACTGGGTAGCAGAACCGGCTTGGACATTTGCTTCATTGGCGATGTAGTCACAGAAAGAGACCCCTCTGAGTCAGGAGAGACCGCCCCCATAACGACCACCTCCACGACCGGCGAGTCCTCGGCATCGGGGCCCCGAGTGTTGACCGTACCCTCGGACGCCGCAAGGCAGGTGGCAGCGGCTGTGATGGTCTCCATGGCGACGTCAAAGGCCAGGGGTGCGGCCTCGCCGGGCGTGGTGGCGTGGCTGGTGTCGGTCTCGTAGGTGACGGGGGGCGATAGCGAGGAGCTGCACGGGGAGGAGGGGCAGCAGGAGTCACAGGAACAGCTGGAACTACAGGAAGATTATTATTCGTCTACGGTAACCACGACAACAGCACAGAACTCGTAGCACTAATACTTCACTAGAACTACAGCTAGTCAAACCTATGGTATTAGTATAGAAGTATTAGTATTTGTATATGTAGTATCTATAGTAGACAAAAGTGGTAGTAGTACTGGTATCCATGGTCTAAATAAAGTAGTAATAGTAGTAGTATCCCTGGTCTAATACAACAGTAGTAGCCATAGTATAAATTCAGCAGCCTCGGCAGTGCCAGTACTTCTTACTAGTAGTATCTTGTAGTAGTGTACACTGGTGTTACTTTAAAAGGCCTCAAAGGAGTTATCATTGTTAAAGCAGTAGTACTTGTACACAGGACTCCCAGTGATGCCATCAGTACTTCCTTTCTTTCCCAGTACCTGTTGTCGGAGCTGAGGGACGAGGGCCCGTCGCTGAGCGGCTGGTGGAGCAGCGGGTCGTGGCGCGTCAGCAGGTGGGGGTCGGAGGCGCGGGGGGGCTGCGGGTAGCGCGGCGCGGTGAACACGGAGCTGTAGGGAGGGGGAGGGGTGGAGGGCTGAGCCGCCACCTCCTCGTAGGACGGCAGCTTCAGGGACGCCAGGAAACCTGGGGGATAGTTAAGATGCTCATCTCTCCTACGGTCTTTGAACACATCGCGTGACGAACGCGGCAGACACAGATCGACACACAGACAGAGGGACGGGGTGTCTCACTGAGGTCCAGCATGGAGGACGGGTAGGAGCTGGCCCCGTGGTAGGCCAGCAGGCTGATCTCTCTCTGCCTCTGCTGCTGCTGGACCCTCAGCTTGGCTCGCCGGTGTCGGTACGCACAGCAGCAGCTGAAGAGGATGAGAACGGTCCACAGCAGCCAGAACCCTGAACACAACACAAAGAGTCCAAGGCGGCGCGCGTGTAGACGTCGCACGCAAGGTGTTTATGCATTATGACGTCATTCTGAGTGTTGATGGAGCCGCTACAACGTTAGCTTAGCTTACCACCGAGCAAACCACATTCCATTCAGAAAAAAAGCATTTTAAGGTATTTGCTTGAGAGGGAACAGAGAGAACAAAGAAAACATGAATTTGGACTTTCTACTAATATGCATCATATTCGAGAAATGATCACTTTGCTTAAACCTGAATGAAGAAATAACGAAGTCAAAACTCTTGATTCCTGCTTTGTCGCGTCCGTCCTCCAAAACGACACGCAGACGACGTTTAAAATGCTTGTTTTCTGACCGGAGTCTGGTTGGATCTGTGCTAAGTTTGGCTAACAGGTATGGCGTCACCTGGGAACTACTGAATGCGTTTAAGCTAACGAGCGCTACGGCTGCAGGATGTAACATCTTCTGGGGAAGTGATGAGGAGCCACTTACACCAGAGTTCGTAGTAGTAGGTGCAGCAGCCGGTCTCTCCGCAGCAGTGACCCGTCTCGCACAGGTAGCCTCCGTTAGCGCTGGCCCCGGGGCAGTACCGCGGTCTCCCCAGCAGGGGCAGGCTGCCACCGGAGTGGTACTCCATCGCACCCCTGCTCTGCCAGAGCCTAGCGCCGCGCCACTGCCGACCGCTAACTAGCGGCTAACTAGCTGTCAGCTAGCAAAATCCGAAAAAAAAACGGAACAGAGGGCGACTACATTGTCTTTTTGTACTTTCTTTATTGTCTGACAGAATTTCTCAACAGTGAGCAGCGGGTCGGTTTGCTGCGCTAGCCGAGAGCTGCTAACCGCGAGATGAAGCTAAGCTACATGCTTTTGTAAGCAGGTGAACTCCGAGAGAATTTCCCATTGAAGTAGCAGCTATATCGCTTGTTTAAGTGTTGTTTTCTGACAACGAGCTAATTGTACTGACTACTACGACTAAACACGAGATACTGCGAGTTGTGCGGCTGCAGTTGTGCGGCTGCAGTTGTGCGGCAAGCGAGTCAGGATGGCGGCCAATTGGAGGTCCTGAACCAGAAAGAGAGACAGAAAACAATAGTTTATTGATGAGCAGGACGTCACCGACTTCTACGGGCCTGATTGATATTCATCAGTGAAGCAGCTCAAAGCACGAACCCACACAATGCTGCCTCTTCATCCACACACACACACACACACACGGGTACACATCATGCATTGAGAGGACCCTCGCCTTATAGAACCGGGTCACATCTCTCCTGTTTACTTAATCAACAGCAGGTACAGTGCTGATATTTATCTGTTGCATCTCAGTATAATAGTGATATGTATCTCTTATATCAGTATATTAGTGATATTTAGCCATTACATCTCATGATATTTAAGTGATGTCATATCAGTATAATGGTGATATTTAAGTATAACCCTGTATAACAGTGGTATTTATATGATGTGATATCTGTATCTGTTTCTCAAAAGCAACTGATTTCCAAACATATCAAATATTTTGTATAACTTTAAATACTGTTTAATATAATAATATAACACCAGAGGATTTAACAATACAAACATATACTTATATTCTCAGAATTATTTAGACATTAATTAAATAGACTGATACAAAGGTCAGGGGCCAAACAGACAACACTAGATTAAAGAATAATATTCTGATTTAAATAGTGCAATAATATATTCATAATAATGCAATAACGCAATACAATTATGCTAATAATACAATAATAAAACAATATATTAATATGAACTGTACTTCCTCTCAAAAGACATCAGATATTTTGAATCTGTAGCAAAACAGGAATTGAAAATAAAATGTAAAGGTGAAAAAAAGAAGGAAAAGATGAATGTGACCCCCCCTCACCTCCCCTCCACACACAAACACACACCACGAACACACACACACACACACACACACACAGAAACACGTACACACGCGCACACGATAATAAAATAATAATAAATACACACAGAGGCTACAAGTGTTAATATCACAATGACATCCTGTTTCCGGTCTGTGTACTCTGAAGGCAGTATTCTGAGCGCGGTACTGTGTGTACACATGTATTTATATATAAGTACTGTGTGTGTCTGCAGACCCCCCCTCGCCCCCCCTCTCGCTTACCGCTCCATCTCCCCGTGTCCTGGTCGCGCCGCTCTGCGGGCTTCGGGCTCTCGTGGTCCGGCGTGGCCGCAGGGAGCGCGTCGGTGTGTCGCTGCTCGGTAACACCGGGGCCTCGTCCGGTCTCTCTCTCTCTCTGCTCTCCGGTTCCCCGCCTCCTCGCTCTCCCTCCGCGGTGCGACCCTCCACCAGCCCGCCGCCATCAGCGCCAGCGGCACGTCAAGCGCGCCAGCTTCCGGCTCGCCGCGCCGGGGTCCTTTCACAATAAAGGCCTCCGGGTGGTGTATATTTAGACCGCGTACTGATGCGTAAACACGTATATCAGATTACTGGAGATTCATGCACGGAGGAATGTTCTGATCCAGGATCAGTGTACACAGAGATTACATGTGTTATATGTGTATGCTTCCCCCATACCCAACATTAAAATAAATACATGCATTTGTGTAGTTACTGGTACAGAATTGTATAAACGTGTAGCACTTTTTGAGTCTTAGTATTTTAACAGTGTGGTAAATGTACTTTTACTGTACTGATACAAAAAGTACTAATATAGTACTTTTACTGTTCTGTATTAGTACCTTTATTGTAACTTGGTATTTGTACCCTGTGGCATTTGTATTCTTATAGATTAGTTTTATATTGTGGTATTAGTACGGTGTGGTATTAATACTTTTACTGTTACAGAGCTTTACTGTAACAGATCATTTGTATTTATTTATATAGCATTTTAATATAGCAGAGTATTGTTACACTGTGGTATTCTGGTATGTTGACTTTAACTGCAACTTAAGTATTGCCACTATTAGTTGTTATAAATATCAGCTAATGATATAAAAGTAACAGATTATTTCTACCATGTTGTATGTACTTTTACTACAGTGAATTATCTGGAAACTGCCTGTGTCTCTATATTTGCGTTCAAACCTTTATTCTGTAAAGGAGAACTCTATTCAAACCGGAAGTTCCATGTGTTTGTGTGACGTCTATTTGACAGTTCCGCCATTACGACCACCATCCGGTAACAGCTCCGACTCTCAAACTAAAGTCCACATTCACATCTGGATCTCTATTCTATTCGGACCACATACTGTTGTATATACATGTATTCTTTATATATTTATAGAAGAACCCAACCTTCATATTGGCGGAGTATGAATCGTAGTATTGACAATGGAAGCAAAGAGGGATTATGGATTCTCATGGCGGACGCACCGGCACCTGATTGGCTGGAGGCGCCAGGCTGCGGGCCAATCACAGTGCGCCTTTAGGAAGCTGCCTCTCCTAGCAACACGAGGGGACCCTTTCCTTTTTTTAAAGAGCTGCCTGACAATAACTTGCTGGTAATCCGAGTTGTTGTTGTTTCTCCAGGGTTGAAGGATGCTTCCTTCTTAGGATCCATCCTACCAAGGAAGCATCCTGAAGAGACTGGGGCCCTTCCTGCAATTCAGAGAGACCACATTGGAGTGTTTGGCCATGACACGGTTCCCACATGCCTGAAGATCGACACAAACTTAGAGTCATCACATCTCTGGCATCGTTCAAACGAAAGCTAGTTTCACCGCGTCCGCACGCCGTGAACCAGGTGATGTGACCGAGCGTCCTCGGTTGGTGGAGGACGCACTGATGAGACCTTAATAAACAGCATCAGGAAACCAGACATGTCGTTCGGCCCACGGCTTCGCTCGTCTTCTTCTTCAACCTCAAACTTTCACCTTTACACCCAAGACAGGAACCGCGTTTGCCTCTACGGCAACACTGAAGGGACATTCCTTCTCTAACGCAAAACACTGAACATGAGTCTGTTCCTGAACCAGCACAAGCAAACACAAGTGCTAACCCAATAACGCTAGCAAAAAGACAAGCCCTGCTGATATCAGCAGAAAGGCTAACCCAGTAGCACGAGTGCTAACCCAATAACGCTAGCACACATTTTGACCGAGTAACATTAGCACAGCGGCCATCACAAATGCTAACCTTGTAGCGTTAGCCCAAGAGTCGCCCCCTGCTGGACAGAAGAAAGGAAGCAGGTCGATAACTGGTGACGTCACAGCAGCTGACCAATGAGATGACAGCGGGTCATCTCCCCGTTAGACGCTTTGCTTCGTCATCATCATCATCATCACCAGCTGTAACCACCTCTTCATCAGGCTCCTGTGTGATGTCATTAGCAGGCAGGTGGCGCCCTCTGCTGCCGGAAACCAATAATTAATAATTAAAAATCATCAAGTAACTTATCTGAAGTCACATTGGTTTGTTGTGGTCGTTTGGTGTATTTATTCTATATTATAAGAATGTGTAATCTGATCCGAAAGAAAGAAACAAGACAACTTTCATCCTTGTTTTCTGCAACCTTGATGCTCCTTTCATATCTATTCCTCCATCCTTGTTGCCTTTATCTCCTCATCTCCTTGGTGTGTTAAACTTTGTCTTGATTTGTTTTCTCTTTCTTTGGACTTCTAAAGATAAATAGATTCACTGGCGTCATTATCAATGAAATGAAAATAATTCACAGAAACACAGTTTATATTTCTCTGCATTTGCCAGTTAACCAAATCAACATGTTAGCATCATTATTGTTGTTAGCATGATGAGACTTCCTGTTATCATGGCATGTTAACACAGGTTTAATTCCCAATAAGCCTATCAAAGTATGTGTGTGTAGTGTGTGTGTGTAGTGTGTGTGTCATGTGTGTGTGTGCTGACTCAAGAGGATCACATGTTGTTAATCCCCCCCCCACCTCACTTTTCATCATCCACCCTCACTACAATCTCTCCTCCATTCTCACTTTCACATCTCAGTCCCTTCAGTGCTTCATCACTGCTGTAAAGGTTTGAACTCCAACTCAAGGTCACGACCTCTAGGAGCCAATAGAACCCCCCCCCTCAAAGTGCCTTGAAGCTCACAAACAGGGTTATTGGTGATACGGGGCGAAGGTGATGATCGCAAAGCAAGTTTTAAGATACTTTTGATTTCTCACAAGGGCTAAATCCACAAGTCTCCACCACAGAGGCCTTCACCCACAACGTGTCCTAAGAGAGACGAGTACCAGCCGCCTCTCTGGTGACTACAAAGACACACAAAGTGGAACAAAGAGACGTTAGGTAACGACAGAGAGACACACCGTATCCCTCGCGGTGTGGCTGATTGGTGGAGGGGGTCTGTGTGCTCAGGTGAGACGGGCGGTGTCATCTCCTCTAATCTCTTTATCCTCATCAGGGTGACTCTGCTCCTCCAAACACTCCATCACGTCTCGCAGGCCTTCGTTTTTTATCCCAGTTCTCCCGCCAAACTTTTCAGGATTTAACCGCTTCGGCCTGGTGCAAGCGTGCAAGGGGGTGGGGGGGGGGGTTACTCCTCCGTTTCCATGACGACAAGCATGACGAGCAGTTGCCGGGTCTAGGCCGCAAAACCGAGGGCGACAGATTATCAGGTGGCAGGTGAGCAAGAGATTATCCATCCAAAACGATCATAAGCGCTGTGATGCTTTTATTTTGTAGTAATTATTTTCAGTAATAGATGTTATTTAGTTCAGTAGAAGAAGAAAAAGACAAAAGATTCTCTGAGCAACAACTGAACATGATCATTTATGGTGTGATTAAATCACATTTAGAGATATCACGGCACACACTTAACTTTTAATTGATTGTAACGAGCACAAACCAACAATATCAATAAAACTAAAGACATATTTTATTATCATGTAAAACCCAGAACAAAACGCTACACCACGTGGTTAGTGCATGAGGACTATTTATTTATTGCATTTCCTAGAAACACACATATATATATACGTATATAATCTGTGTAATGTTGCCAAGCCTATACAGAGAACTTTCCGTTTCACAATAAAAGCACGCTAACTTTGACAAAGCTCTTCTTCAGACTTTAGTTACTATTGTAATATTAACCGAACCAATCACTGTTTAAACCTTCTGAACCAATACTTACATTTCTATAATCAAATTCATAGAACATTGAGATCAACACGACTCCCTCATGTGACCCAGTGAACCTCCGTTGTCTGTTTTTATGATCCCTGGCAACAGGAAGCCAGAGGACAGAATACCTCCATGGCCAAAGTGGCTCCGTCAGTACGGACCCCCACCTCCAGGTTGACTCCTCCCACCATCGTTCTACTGGACATGGAGGAGGACCCAGGCGACAGGTGAGTGATGGGGAAGCTTGAGGGTCAATGGGGCGGTTCTGTTGTCAATCATTCAAGGTCTTGTGGTTCTTGAGAAGTTTCAAGGCTCATTGAGACATTTCCCTCCTTGAGTCTTGTCGTCTAATTCTCTGTTTCAGAACCAATCAAAAAGTCAAACCTGGAGATCTGTTTAACGTCAACAACAGCAACAACAACGAGGAAGAGTAAGACACACACACACAACGTTTAACGCACACCTGTGACATCGTGTGAATCCGCTCTTCAAGGCGTCTCTTTATATGAAAACCCATATTAAGTGAATATACAATCGTGTGTTTCCTGCCGTCCTGCAGGGAGGAGAAGAAGGAAAGAAAGAAAGAAAAGAAAGAGAGAAAGGAGAAGAAAGAGTAAGTATCTGACAGCAGCTCCTCTGATGAGCTCCTCTGAGTAGAACCTGTTTCCTGTGATCTCTCCCCTCAGGAAGGAGAAGCAGGAGAGGAAGGAGAGGAAGGAGAGGAAGGAGGAGAAGAAGAAGAAGGAGAAGAAGAATGAAGAAAAGAAGAATGAAGAAAAGGCCAAAGAGGAGGCGTGAGTTTGCTTCCCACTGATTCACAGCCTGTGTTTGGTTTCATCATGGTCACACTTCATTACTGTGTCCAGTCCTCAGGAGATCACAGTGATTGATCCAGCAGGCAACACCTACTACTACTGGCTGGCTGTCATCACCGTCCCCGTCATGTACAACTGGACCCTGATCATAGCCAGGTAACACACCTTCCCCCCCTGACTAGACTCTAGTTTCAATCACTAGTTATGGAAATGCAGGTAAAGATGTGGTCCAGAGGTAAGTGCCCAGATCTCCCAAGGCGACCAGGTTTGGGTCCGGATCTTATCGGGTTTTGTGAGTGGCCATGTGGGTTTATGGTCCTGGTCCCAGAACACAAGTGGATTTAGGTCCTCTATCAGTAGTCGCTCCTATGATGTCTTAATGTCTTAATGTGTGTTAACGTGTGTTTCAGGGCGTGTTTCGAGGAACTACAGACCGACTATTTGATGCTCTGGTTCCTTTTGGACTTTGTGTGCGACCTCACTTACATCGCAGACATGATCTTCAGAACGAGGACCGGTCCGAGCCCTCACACACCCACAGATTGTCCTGTGTACTTGACTGACGTTATATATAAAAAACGTACCACAGGTGACATGTCTGTGTCTGGTTGCCTAGGTTACCTGGAGCAGGGTCTGCTGGTGAAGGACGAGCAGAAGTTGCGTGAGCGCTACATGCACAGTGTCCAGTTCAAACTGGACCTGGCCTCCATGGTTCCCACAGACGTGCTCTACCTAGCCCTCGGCACCAGATACCCCGAAATCCGCCTCAACAAGCTGTTCAGGTTCAACAGGTAACCGCCGACAAGCTTGGCGCGGAAACTACCCTAAAGAAAAAGTACATCCACGGGTACATGAAGTTGTTAGGAATAAACATCTTTTGATATTGATTGAACTGTATAGTCAGATCTGTTTTGCTGACAGAGCTTGCTCCGGCGTGTGGCCTTCCAGACAGGAATACCACACGCAACAATATCTGGACAACATTTCATCACAATCCATCCCATGGTTGAGATGTTTCAGTCTGCACCACACTGCCATCCTCCCGCTGATAGCAAGACTAGACAATCCTTTTTAAAAATCACTTAAAATTTGTCTCAGGATGCTGGAGTTCTTCCAGAGGACGGAGACCCGGACCAACTACCCCAACGCTCTGCGTATCTCCAACCTCGTCATGTACATCGTCATCATCATCCACTGGAACGCCTGCCTCTACTACTCCGTCTCCAAGGCTATTGGTGGGGTTTCCCGTTTGAATCCTGACTCTGGTTGTTGGATCAGTGGTAGCTGTTTGAAAGCTTCTGACGCCTCGTCCCATCCCTGCAGGTTTTGGTGCTGACAGGTTTGTGTATCCCGACCCGGCAGATCCGGAGTTTGGTCGTCTGGTGAGGAAGTACGCCTACAGTATGTATTGGTCCACTTTGACTCTCACCACCATTGGAGAGACTCCGCCCCCCGTGGAGAACTCGGAGTACTTATTTGTCGTCACTGACTTCCTGGTGAGTGTGGCTTAAGGTGTGTTTCATCTACCAGGTTTGGTCCCTGTGTTAGGGGTCTAGCATGTTTGGTGGTCTATCTCGTGTGGGTCCCTCTATATCAGTAGTCTACTGGTTTGGGTATCCCCAATATCCGTAGTGTATCTGGTTCGGGTAACCCCAATTGCAACGGTAAACCGGTTTGGGTACCCGGTGTCAGTGCAGCACCAGGTCTTTTGTCACCATAACCATCAACCCTCAACCCTCCAGAGCCCTGAGGTCAGCTGACCAGCTGGTTCTGGACGTTCCTCGGTTGTTCCTTAAAACAAAAGGAGATGGAGCCTTCGCAGTAGCGGCTCCCAGACTGTGGAACGTTTTGCCGTTTTCTGTGCGGTCTGCGACCTTTTTACTTTTAAAACTCGCCTTAAGACTCACTTGTTCACATTGGCCTTTGGCTGAGTTAAGTCACCTGCATCGATCTTTTATGTGTTTGCCTTTTACTGTTTTACTGTTTATTTTTTGTTATTTAGTTGTTTTTTTTCTTGTTTGTTTGTTTTGCGTTTGCTTGTATTGTTTTATTGATGCTGATTGTTTTTATCCTGTGAAGCACTTTGGCTGGCCACTGGCCTTTAAAAGACATTGACATTGACATAATGTTAGTAAGCTACCACTTTCAGAGAGACCTTGTCCTCTGTGAAAACCCAGAGTACTTCTCAGGCCCTTCTAACTTCCTGTATTGTCTTCTTTGCTCCTCTAGGTTGGTGTGTTGATCTTTGCCACCATTGTTGGTAATGTCGGCTCGATGATCACCAACATGAACGCTGCCAGGGCCAACTTCCAGTCTCGCATCGACGCCATCAAACAGTACATGACCTTCCGAAAGGTTGGTTAGTCTTTTTATGGCATAGCTAGTCAGTGGCTGTTTCCTGGTCTGCTTTTTTGGTTTGAATATATGTACATACTTTAGTAATAAAAACATACCGTGTCCAGGTTACAAAGGACCTGGAGAAGAGAGTCATCAAGTGGTTTGACTTCCTGTGGACCAATAAGAAAGCAGTAGATGAGAGGGAGGTGTTGAAGTACCTGCCGGACAAACTGAGGGCCGAGATCGCCATCAACGTCCATCTAGACACCCTGAAGAAGGTATGCACCCTGCCCTCCTGGTCCCAAACCGGCTGACTTGTAAACAAACCAACACGCCGGGTCTCTTGGTTCTCTTTCGTCTTGCAGGTTCGTATCTTTGCGGACTGCGAGGCCGGTCTTTTGGTGGAGCTGGTGCTGAAGCTGCAGCCTCAGGTATACAGTCCGGGGGACTACATATGCAAGAAGGGCGATATTGGCAGAGAGATGTACATCATCAAGGAGGGAAAACTGGCTGTCGTTGCCGACGACGGGATCAAGCAGTTTGTGGTCCTCAGTGACGGGAGCTACTTCGGGGAGATCAGCATCCTGGCAATTAAAGGTAAGATTAGATCAATCAGTTTAGTCTTGATCTTCCACACAAACGAGCCTCAGTTTAGTCCGGAACCTCCTGTGTCAGACGCTGAAGGGAACCCGCTGAGACACGACCACTTTAGTTCACAGGGGGAGACAGAATCAACACAATATGACAATTTCTCTGTAGCTTTTAGCAAAAGTACTAATACTATACTGTGATAACACTCTGTAATTTGTGGTTAGAGTATTGATTGATAGGTAAAATATTGTCCTACTTATATCTGATGGTCCATCGTAATTCCTTCTTACCTTGTTTAGTTTGAACATAAATTTGTATCCCAACAGGCAGTCGGGCAGGAAACCGGAGGACGGCCAACATCCGGAGCATCGGCTACTCCGACCTCTTCTGTCTCTCCAAAGACGACCTGATGGAGGCGCTGACGGAGTACCCCGATGCCAAAGCCTTGCTGGAGGAGAAGGGGAGGCAGATCCTGATGAAGGATGGGCTGCTGGACCTGGAGGTAAATGCTCATCCCCCCTGGAAAAACCCCACAAAGAGGCTCAAAAGGGTTTACCGGCGTTGTTTTGGCCTATAGGTGGCGGCGCAGGGCCCCGACCCCAAAGAGATGGAGGAGAAGGTGGAGCGCATGACAAGTACGCTGGACGCCCTGCAGACGCGCTACGCCCGGCTGCTGGCCGAGCACGAGGCCACGCACGGCAAACTCAAACACCGAGTCACCCGGCTAGAGAAGAAGCTAGTGCCGCCGCAGGAGGAAGCTCCGCCACCGGAGACATAGACGACCAGAGAAGAAGAAGAAGGAGGAGAAGTTAGAAAAGAATCATTTCACGTCACCGAATCAGTTTCAGTCGAAGAAGATTTGATGAAGAATGAATCGTTCTTTATGCTTATTGAGCGTCACAAAATGAAAGTTTATTCAAACAAAAGAAAAAAAATTGTGAGTGACAGATGATCGAATAATAAATGTTATTGATGTGTTTCTAGTAAATATTTCACATCTTAGTAACTAGAGTGTGTAATATTTTAATATTTAGCACCTTCGGGTAGTTTTCTATTGCTCAAAATAGCAATATACTTAATAAACTGCCTCGGAGCTCCGCCTCCTAGATCAGCCACTTTAAAAAGAGTAGAGGTCATAAGTCACTGACGTTGCTTAGCCGGAACCCAACCTGAAGTAATTGTGGAAGCACTGTGCCGAAATAAAAATATTTTATAAGGTATAACACAAACTAACTCTTTTATTTTAAAATAATGTATAGTAGTAATAGTAGAAATTAAAAAGGTAAAATACTCACTTAGTGTTGTATATGATACGCTACTTCACTCTACATCACTAGATTCATTTGATAACTACTGACCTAGTAGATCATTTAATACAAATTAAATCAAATAAAATACGGTGTATGCTATGATAAGAAAACAAGAGTGAAAAGCTGGCAGTATGTAAAGCAATTTGAATCCAAGTAAACAATTAATTAAGAACGCAGTATACCATACGGTAACATTCATTTATGATTATTTCGCTTTATTTTGCTTGTCGTTGACACGTGGCGCTGCCTTCGTCTCTCCGGCTGCGCGCTGGGATTTGTAGTCCTGCACTGTCAAAGTCAAAGAGTCGGGATCGGTTGTGAGGACTACAAGTACCAGCATGCACCGCGGAACATGTCGCGCATGACAGCCAGGCCGCAGACTCCACTGCGGCCGCTTCTCCACACCGCTGAGGTGGGTTTTTATTTTATCCAAAATCTTATGGAAACATTCGGCTTTTAATAATTCAAATGTTAACTAACATCAGCTGAGGAGCCTGTTTATATGTTAACGACGGTTGTCCACCGGACATGACGCCTGTTCCCTTTGTGGCACTAGCCGGTTAGCTTACCGGGAGCTAGCCGGCTAGCCTCGGTTTGAACGAGGCTGTAATTAAAACGTTGAGGACCAAAGGTGGACTGTTCACGCTGTGAGACGTCACGCAGCTGACTACCCCGGAACCCGCACATGGGCTTCTGTCTGCGGGGTACAAACACCGGTCTGTGTCACTGCTCATGTGACGTTAACGTTGAACATACGAGACCGTACTGCAGTCCGGTGACGTCACTTGTCTGTGCACCAGACTGGAGTTAGAAATGTGCACGTTTCTACTGCTGCAGTTCGTCAAGAGTTAGACCTTTCTTTGTCCCCTGACGTCACACCAGACTCCATTCAATGTGCAGTTAGTGCTGCTGTGCTCTGCACACACGTCAAAGACGACATTTACATTTCCATTTAGCTGAGGCTTTTATCAGAGCGACTTGCAATAAGTACATTCAATGCAGAGGGACCGGACCAGCAACAAGAATCAAGAAAGTGCAAAGTGTTATATAGTCCAGGTGTAGTGGGTAGAGGTGCTACATAGTCCAGGTGTAGAGGTGCTACATAGTCCAGGTGTAGTGGGTAGAGGTGCTACCTGGTCCAGGTGTAGTGGGTGGAGGTGTTATATAGTCCAGGTGTAGTGGGTAGAGGTGCTACATAGTCCAGGTGTAGTGGGTAGAGGTGCTACATAGTCCAGGTGTAGAGGTGCTACATAGTCCAGGTGTAGTGGGTAGAGGTGTTACCTGGTCCAGGTGTAGTGGGTAGAGGTGTTACCTGGTCCAGGTGTAGTGGGTAGAGGTGTTACCTGGTCCAGGTGTAGTGGGTAGAGGTGTTACATAGTCCAGGTGTAGTGGGTGGAGGTGTTACCTGGTCCAGGTGTAGTGGGTGGAGGTGCTACCTGGTCCAGGTGTAGTGGGTGGAGGTGCTACCTGGTCCAGGTGTAGTGGGTAGGGATGCTTCAGGATGAGTGTTTAGCTCTGTGAGGAGACAGACAGATTGATGCAGAGTGGAGTGAGCTGGCAGCGACGTACGGTTAGACCAGGTCCTGGATGTAAACTGGACCTGATCAATCCAGGTGAGGTTAGACCATGTTCAATGTGGACTCTCTTGTCTCGTTCCCCAGCTGTAGAGCTTTGGAGCCTGTTGCCATGGAGCCCGCCTGGCGACAACAGGGCAGGGGGCGCGGCCGGAGTCAGGAGGCTCAGGGTGAAAGGTCACGACCCCCGCAGAAGGAGAAAGAGAAGCCAGAGTTAATGGGAGGAGTAGGAGGGAAGACAAAGTCGGCCGCAAAACCCGAACGTCAAGTCGGTGAGGACGCACTCTTCTTGATATTGTTTAATCTTCAGCTTTCTCTAGTTGCTGCGACTCATCTCTCTCTCTCTGCTTTGGACGGACAGGCGTGTCGGTCCAATCTAAGTTCGAGGAGATCCGGAAGTCCAACCAGGCTGCTGCTAAGCGATTGGTGGAAAGCTGCATAAGCTCCTCCTCTGATGATGATGACGACGATGATGAAGAAGTAGAGGTCAAAGTTGCCAATAACGATGGAAAAAGAGGGAAAATCCTGGCCTCGACCTTCACCACCTACACTGACCAGACAGGTGAGCCAGGTGTTGGCATGGCAACGCAGGGTCACCTTGATGCTAAGCTAAGCTAACCCTTTCTCTGCTTCCACCGGCCTCCCTGTCTGCCTCTGTCCAGGTGGTGATGCTACCGGTCTGGTCAGAACCGGCCAGTATGTCAGTGACTTGTTTCAGTCTGGAGCTCTCACCTGTCTCATCTGCATCGGCTCCGTCAAGAGAACCCAGGCGGTGAGACACACACACACACACACACACACACACACACACACACACTCTCTCACTGCATTACCCATCAGTCTGAGCTGCTGTTGTTATGGAGAGTAAACTGAATTAATCAGAAGAAAGAAAAAGAATGATTATCTTTTTTCTTACCTGACTTGACTAATCATGGACCCTCCCTCCTCCAGGTGTGGAGCTGCTCCAGCTGTTTCTCTCTCTTCCACCTCCCTTGTATTCAGAAGTGGGCCAAAGACTCGGCCTTCCTCGTCTCCTCCATCACTGATGAAGACTTCGGTCAGAAGCTGCATCCCTGGCCCTGGTGAGGAGATCTCCTCCTCTTCCTCCTGCATCTTTGTCCTCCTCATTCCCTCCTGATATTCTTGTGTTGTGTCTCTACAGTCCAAAGTGTCGAGCGGAGTATCCTCCCAGTGCCACGCCCAACAGGTATCGAATGATCCGCATCATCATTATTATTATTGTTGTTGTTGTTATTTATTCAATCTGAAGACAGGAAGCTGCAGGTTTGTCCTCAGTTTTACTGTAGAAGCGTCTGAATGCGTCCAGCAGGGGGCGCCACACCTCCACCTCGATCCCACCTATCCCTCAGTATCACAGTGCAAGCAGCAGGGTTCCTTCAAAATCTATATTTATATACACATATAAATATATTTTAATTTGATAGCTGCATTTATCTTTTTATTTATAATCGTGTGTTGTGTTCAGGTACACGTGTTACTGTGGGAAGCTGCAGGACCCTCCAGCTGACCCCTGGTTGGCTCCTCACTCCTGCGGCTCCGTCTGTCAGAAGGAGCTCAAACCCACCTGTGGACACACCTGCCTGCTGCTCTGTCACCCCGGTACACACACACACACACACACACACACTCTCAGTCTTATCATGTGGCATCATGCTATCTGTGTAGCCACAATGCTAAAGTCCTTGTGTCTTCAGGGCCGTGTCCTCCGTGTCCAAAGATGGTGTCTGTTTCCTGTTTGTGTGGCAAAGCTAAGCCCCTCCCCCGTCGCTGTAGCAACAAGGTAAACAAGAGATTTGAGGAAAACTTACTCCTCTCTGCTGCATGATGGGAAATGGTCTCATGTGTGTGTGTGTGTGTGTGTGTGTGTGTCTGTCTCCAGGCGTGGTCCTGTCAGCAGACCTGCAGCAAGCTGTTACCCTGCAAACAACACACCTGTACACAACCCTGTCACAAAGGTACACAACAAAACACACACACTTAAAATATCATTGGTACAACATGGCCGACTGTAACCCGTCTCCGTCTCTCTCCCGTCTGTCTCTACCTGTCTCCCCCTGTCTGTCTGTCTCTATCTGTCTCCGTCTCTCTCCCCTTGTCTGTCTGTCTCCCCCTGTCTGTCTGTCTCTATCTGTCTCCGTCTGTCTCCCCTTGTCTGTCTGTCTCTACCTGTCTCTACCTCTCTCCCCCTGTCTGTCTGTCTCAGAGTGTAGTCCTTGTCCCAGAGTCAGTATTCAGAGATGTCTCTGTGGACGAGAAGAAGCAGAGAGAAGTTGCTCCAGCCCTCAGTGGACATGTCCCCAGGTACAAGTACACTGGTACTACTACAGTGGTAGTACTGCGGTACTACGCTAGACTCCAGATGACTCCTCCTCTCCTCCCCCAGGTGTGCGGCTCTCTGCTCTCCTGTGGGAATCACACCTGTGAGGTCTTGTGTCACGATGGCGCTTGTCCTCCGTGTCCTCGGTCAGTCAGCAGAGCCTGTCCCTGCGGCAAGACCAGTGAGCAAATCACATAAATACCAAGTATTCAGAATAATACAATTGATGGCACATTGTTATTTTTATTAATTATAAATAATGCAAATATCTATCTATCTATATCCATGTCTGAGTTTGCAGAAACACAAAAGGAACATGGCAGCAGGGATTTATTATATTTTATCTGTGTGTGTGTGTGTGTGTGTGTGTGTGTGTGTGTGTAGAGTCGTCTCTGCCGTGCACAGAGGAGGTGGCGCCGTGTGGTGACACATGCGACCGTCCTCTGTCGTGTGGAAAACACACCTGTTCAATGAGGTGTCACCGAGGGAGCTGTGAGACCTGCAGACAGGTACAACACTCACTCTCTCTCACTCACTCTCTCTCACACTCAGTCACGCTCTCTCACTCTCTCTCACACTCAGTCACGCTCTCTCGCTCTCTCACTCTCTCTCACACTCAGTCACACTCACTCACTCTCACACTATCACTCTCACACACTCTCTCTCCTCACACTCTCTCTCTCTCTCTGAACTGCCCTCAGGAGGTGGAGAAGGAGTGCAGGTGTGGAAAATACAGGAAGTTGATGTCGTGCCATAAAGAATACCTGTGTGACTCCAAGTGCCCCAAAACCCGAGGGTGCCAGAGACACCAGTGCAGGAGGAAGGTCAGCATCATCATCATCATCGTCATGACGACATTGTGCCGTTACGTGTTGATGGATGTGTTGTTGTTTCTCTGTATGAGATCAGATCATCTGTTTTCACATTGAACGAGGACTCATGGAAGCTTCAAACGAGCAGACGGATCATCAGGGAGCGAGAAGCTCTGTGGATGTTTAAATGTCAGCTGAAGGTCGACGCCTCCCCAGACCGCGTGTCATGTGACACGGGGCCCGATTAGATCGCTTTAAATGTCGTTTTAATGTCGCTGCTTCTTACCTGAAGAGGAGCAGACACCTCCCCCGTTAGTCTGGACCCCTGAACTCTGTTTCCCATGATGCCGTGTGTTTCAGTGCTGCCCCGGTAACTGCCCCCCATGTGACCAGAGCTGTGGTCGAAGTCTGGGATGTCGCAACCACAAGTGTCCCTCTGGCTGTCACCAGGGTAACACACACACGCACACACACGCACACACACACACACACACCAGGAGCCGCTGCTGGGTCAGAATTTTCCTGAACTTAACCTTTGACCTTCCACCAGCTGTGACTCCCTCAACAAATCACAACCTATCTGACGTGTGTGTGTTGTTCCAGCTGATAGTACTACGTGAGGGCGGAAAAAGTTGACCTCTGCTTCCTGCTAGCAATAATCAGTTTTATTAAACGTGTGTGTGTGTGTGTGTGTGTGTGTGTGTGTGTGTGTGTGTGTCAGATCGCTTCCTGCTGTTGTCTGATTGAACGATCATTTATTCGTCCCTCTGCCTCCTGATTGGCTGCTGTGACCTTTTAGGGGGCTGCTGGGTAGAAGGGTGTGTGTGGGTGCGGGCGCCCGTCCGGTATATATACACAGGTGTGTGTTATTCACGTGTCCCCTAGGTAGCTGCTATCCATGTCCCGAGTCAGTGGAGGTCCCATGTTCCTGCGGTTCCACCGTCCTGTCCGTCCCTTGTGGACGAGAACGCAGCACCAGACCTCCTCGCTGCAAAGAGACCTGCAGGTACACACACACACACACACACACACCTGCTACCTGTGTCCCGCTCGCCCTCTGACCTCCGCCCCGTCCTCCAGGCAACCTCCGTCCTGCCACCACCCGAGCAGAGAGACCCACCGGTGCCACCCCGGGCCCTGCCCCCCCTGCAAGCTGCCCTGCCTGCTGCCGCTGCGGCGCTGCAGCCACACCTGCCCGCTGCCCTGCCACGACCAGGTGCTGGTCAAGTCCCAGCAGGTATGCTGCTTAGCTTAGCCTAGCACGAAGGCTGGGAACGGCTAGCATGGACATTCCACCCGCCAGCTCCTCTCCAATACGACACAAACTCTGTGTGTGTGTGTGTGTGTGTGTGTGTGTGTGTGTGTGTGTGTGTGTGTGTGTGTGTGTGTGTAGGTGCAGTTAGCTGGTCCGTGGGAGCAGCCGTCTAAACCAGCGTTTGTGCAGAAAGCTCTGCCCTGTCCGCCGTGTCAAGTACCGATACCGACGTAGGTCTACACAGACGCACACAGACGCACACACACAGACACACACATGTTTCACTAATTCAAACGAAGTTAAAACAGAGCATAGAGCCTTTTGTTCACCTGGTGTAAAGGAACCAAAGCATCAAAGCTCGACAGAGACTCCATTCTGCAGCAGATTCAAGAGAGAGAACGGGCTGCAGGGGGAGGGGGGGGTGAGACAAGGGGGGAGAAACGTTCCACTAAATGTGTTTGACTTTTGTATAATTCTTATTTCCACGTGTGTTCTTCTGGATCATTCGAGTCCGTTCTGAAACTAACGTGGATCCAGATGTTCCAGTGTGTCTTCAGATGTTATGAGTCTGCACACTATTGTTCTTTGTTTGAGCCGCCGCCCCCCAAACCATAAACAAATCCCAGGGTGCTTTGCAGCTGTCAAGGATCATTACAGCTGAGATTTAAAATCACACTGTTAAAGTAAGAAGAATAAAGTAAACGGGATGAAGGGTGAAGGGAAATCATTTCAAAGTTAATGGATTAAATGAAAGTAAAGAAATGCTAAATGTTTAATGGATTTCTGTTTTTATCTTTCAGGGCCTGTTTTGGAGAACACGAGGTAAGAACCAGTTTGTTCCCTTTGACTCCCAGTTCATCACCAGTTCAACCTGGAGCCACTTCCTGCTTTGTCTCCTGACGGATGGCTTCCTGTTTCCTTTCCCCTCCCCTTACAAAACGTCCATTAGTTTGTCCTGCTGACCTCATCAGTCTGTCTGTCTCTGTCTCAACTCTTCTTCTTTGTCCTCCTGTCTCCATCTCTTGCCTTTCATCCCATTTAGTTGCTTGTTGTTACACACACACACACAGACACACACTCCAGTAAGACCGTTTGTGTGTCCTTCAGGTCAGCCCGGTGCCGTGCCATCGCCAAGGTCGGTTCTCGTGTAAACGACCATGCGGGCGACCTTTGACCTGTGGAAACCACGACTGCCGCCGGGAGTGTCACCTGGTTACCGACGGCAACAAGGTGGTTGCCTCGTTGATGCCGCGAGTTATGACGCGGTGTCTACAACACGCTGACCAATCAATAACTCTCTCCGCAGTGCGACGTGTGTGACGAGGGCTGCTCTAAGCCCCGCCCCCCTGGCTGCCCTCACACCTGCTCCCGCCCCTGTCACCCCGGCAACTGCCTCACCTGCAGCCAGATGACCCGTCGACGCTGCCACTGCAAGATCAGCATGCTGTACGTGGAGTGCACGTGAGTACGCACATGGTTGTTTACTCTACAACATGTTGTTTGTATGTTTCCTGTGGCTCTGTTTAGTTAACATGTTATGGACAGAGCTAACCTGTTAGCATGCTAACCAGCTAGCCCCGTCATGTAGTACCACTTGTGACCTAAGGAGGCAACAGTGAGGTCAAGCTCGACCAATGAGAGAGCACCAGGAAGTGGAGTCGCTCATAACAGGGTCACCAGCCTCTTCATTGGACTCTGGGTGCGGTCGCTAACGCTAACCGCTAACTGAAGCTGTGTCGTGTCCTGGTTGGTCAGAACACCAGCTGGTGTACTGGGTTCCTTTGAGTGGAGCATTGAGATGGTTCCCTCAGGGGGAGGAGCTACAGGAGGGACACTCAGGTGACTCATCATGTTATCAATAATCACAAGAGGCGTCTTTGCCTCGGCAGGAAGTTGACGTCAGCTGACCAACAGTTGAAGGTGAAGTTGGGCTCCTGCAACAACCAGTGTCCTAAAGAGGTGAGCGCACACACACACATAGCTCATGTCCTTCTATGGAGATCTGAGCAGGCTCCCCGTTGCATCATGGGACTTGTTTATCAGGGTTTTGAAGTGTGTGTGTAGTTCCTCTGATTTGATTGTCGGTGTCATGGCGGGAATAACGCAACAGTCTCCATTCCTCCAGCTCCAATAATCAATTCAGATCTGTGGCGCCAGCCGACCAACACACACACATACACACACCTGGAAATGATTTAGCGTTTTCATTCTGGATCTCTCTCTCTCAGAGGTTTGTTTGGAGTGTGTTTGTGTGTTTTCATAGTCTGCAGTAACTTAAACTGAGCCTGAACTCACACAGTTGGAACAACAAACACTTTGGTTTGATTTCTTCTGACATCTGATGATCAGAAGAGTTTTCTCTTCTGTCAAAGGCTGAGAAGAATGTGTAATATCAACAACATCAATGCACATCATCAGCAACAGTAGCTTTATCAGGGGGGTTTCCAGAAAGCGGGTTATGTGAAAACTCAGTAAGTTAACCGTGAGATCAGGGAAACTCTGAGTTATCCGTTCCAGATAGAGAGGTAACAGACTCTGAGTCAATCACCATGGTAACAGACTGAGTCATCACCATGGTAACAGACTGAGTCATCACCATGGTAACAGACTGAGTCATCACCATGGTAACAGACTGAGTCATCACCATGGTAACAGACTCTGAGTCATCACCATGGTAACAGACTCTGTGAGCATCACCTGCTCGCTGGCAGGTTTACTACGAGAAACCCAGAGTTTCTACCGTCTCCTCCCACATGAAGATGCTGGTAGACACGGACTGTTCGTTCCTACCGAATCCAATTGACATCGAAGCCGTCGTGATTCAAAATAGTTTACGTCGAGAGAGAGTCTCAGACTGACCCAGATTAGACGTTTTATCTTTCCAGAGGAATTTCTGTTAGAACGCTGACGCTTTACTGGTAACGAGGAAACATATGGACCACATGTAATTCCTACAGTTCCACATACAGATTAAACATGGTATTGTTTGACGCTGTGCTGTGGGCTGGTGATGCCCAACCACATTATCTGTGCTCATCACTTCAGTCTACATGTCAAACTCCACTGTAGATTGTGAATGGGCAGAGCACTGCCAGTAATATTATTTACAGTATTATTACAGTAATAATATTAAGACACACCTCAGTAGCCCCTCTGGATCGCTCCCTGTGGCAGCAGACAGCGTTTCCTCCTCCTCCTCATCATCATCATCATCTTCCTGTTACTTAAGATACTGTTTCTGAATACTTTTAACTACCATCTGTGACCTCAACTGTGCAGATGACACCATCCGCAACTGTTGGGTGGGTGGATATATATTAATTCAAAAGTAGGATATATATATATATATATATATGTATATATATATATATATACATACACACTACCGTTCAAAAGTTTGGGGTCACTTAGAAATGTCCTTATTTTTCAAAGCAGAGCACTGTTTTTTCAATGAAGAGAACATTAGATGAATCATAAAAACACTCTATACAGTGTTCATGTGGTAAATGACTTCTAGGTTCTAGGTGCAAACGTTTTTAATGAAATACCTACATCGGTGTATAGAGGCCCATTTCCAGCAACTATCACTCCGGTCTTCTAGTGGCACATTGTGTTTGCTAATTGTCTACATTCCCACAGATTACCTCAACAAGTGAACAGCTAGAATGCCAAAGGTCTGCAAAGCTGCAAATGAGAATCCTTTGACCAAAGCAAAGTTTGAAGAACAAAATTAATATTTAAAATAAGAATCATTTCTAATCTTTTCAATGTCTTGACTATATTTTCTATTCATTTTCCAACTCATTTGATGAATAAAAGTGAGTTTTTCAGAACTCAGTTTCTTAACATGTTTTGTAATTAGTATTTTAATGGGTGTTGCTGTAGGCTACAGCGTCACATTGTAAATTACTCATAGGTATAAAATAAAAATGTGTCTAAGTGTAACCTTTTATTTACTGTTGTCATGGTGACTCGTGGTATCGGGGCTCCATTGGTGGCGTCTTATAACCGTCATGGTGAGCCGAGCCGAGCGGATTGAACTGACGCAGATCAGCTGTTCTGGAACCGGATACCCGGTTCCCCGTCTCAGAGGAAGAGTTCAGGATAGACTCAGTTTGTTGAACACCCCCCTGGGGAGAACCAGAGACTGCCGTTGTGGTGTTGTCATTCGTGGCTGATGGTTGTGTTGTTGTTGTTGTTTGTAGTTGAGCTGTGGGCATCGCTGTAAGCAGGTGTGTCATCCAGGTGTGTGTGCAGAGGAATGTCAGCAAAAGGTGAAGCTCAGATGTCCCTGCAAGAGGATCAAGAAGGTAAACACACACACACACACACGCGCATATTCCCTCCCTGTGTGTGTCTGTGTGTTTAATTTGTAACCTGTGTGTGCAGGAGTTCTTGTGCGCTCTCTCTGGTCAGTGTGTTGTTCAGTGTGACGACGTCTGCAGAGACCAGCAGAGGAAAGTCAGCAAGGTACACAAACAAACACACAACTATGCAGCCACTGAGTGTGTGACCCTGGATACACACTGACCTGTGTGTGTGTGTGTGTGTGTGTGTGTGTGTGTGTGTGTCAGGTGAAGGAGGCGGAGCAAAGAGCTGCTCAGGAGGAGGAGGAGAAGAAACTTCAGGTGATCGTCACACATAAATGCTCTTAACGAGCAGAGAACTGATCGGTTAATTGATCGTTAATTGATCGTTACGCTTGATTATTACATCTGAATCAAATGGTCACAATACAATTTTATTGTATGTTAATAAATTAATATTGAAATCATAAAGATCAGTAATAGTTGGTATTGTTTTCTCAGTAGTAATAATTTAATAAAATGAAGCATTTCATAATCATAAATAGTTTAATCTTAATAAATTACTATAAACGACTTTAGCAAACATTAATCAAATAAAACTTAGTGTATTAAATTGTAATGTTTGAAGGTGTTTTTGTCTCTGATCTCAGTCATCATGTGTTACTATGAAGTCTGAAGGGGCGACCTTGTGTTTGACCCCCAGGAGGAGCTGGAGGCCTTCGAGAAGCGCCAGCAGCGAGGTGGGAGGCGGAGCAAGAGGCGCGGCCGGAGGGAGGAGGGAGAGGACGAGGCGGGGGGGAGCAGCAGGAGGAGGTGGTGGAGTTGCGTCGTCCTCGTCCCGCTGGGCGGAGCTCTGCTATCGGTCGCCGCCTACTACCTGCTGACCTCTTGACCTCTTGACCTGCTGCCATGACGGTTCTGTTCTCACTTTAACTCCTCATTTAATCGCTCTGATTCTGTTCATTTCCTTTAGAGAAATTGGAGTGTGATTTAGAATTAAAAAGTTTCTGTGCCAATAAACATTTATTTGAAATTGTTTAAAGTTTAAGTAAACAAAGAATTGGAAATTAGAAAAGAGACAATTATTTTAGTCTCAATTGTTTGTTCTGTTTTTTATGGTTAATCGGGCTGTTTGTGTTTCACTTCCTGTCAGGAGGCTCCAGAAAAATTGAAAATGATTTGTTGATGTTTTACTTTTGTTCCTGAAATTTTATTGAAGTCAGTTCTGAGAATTTAATAAACCAATCGTTGATAAACCTGCAGGTTTCATCCATGTTCATCCTTTGATTCAGAAAGGTCTGTAAAGCGGATGATATCAGTGTTGTATCTCCTCCTCACCAATCTAGAGTTAGGTTTGACCCTCACCTGACCTTTAATGACCATGTCTCAAACATCTCTGCCCCACCTTGGCCCTGTCCGATGCAGAGAAGCTTGTCCATGCTTTCATTTCCTCAAGACTGAACTACTGTAATTCACTTTTAACTGGAATCACTGGCAAGAATATCCTGAAACTACAAAACATCCAAAACAGCGAGAGCCCAGAAATATGAACATATAAAACCATCCTACACTCACCACACTGGCTCCCTGTTTCATTCCGGATTGACTACAAAGTTCTACTACTCGCTCATAAGTGCATGAATGGCCGTGCACCTCCCTATCTGCAAGAACTACTTCCTCCAAGCAGCTCGCTCCTCCGGGTCCTCACACCACGGGGGGCCGGGCCTTCTGCTCGGCACTGCCACGCAAATGGAACAGTCTCCCTGACCTCCTGAGGGCGGCGCGCTCACTGGACGCATTTTAAAACTGGCCTGAAAACCTACTTCAAGAAGGCGTTTCTTTTTTCTTCCCCTATGTTTTTACCAGCTTTTACTTTATTTTAACCGTTTTACGTATGTTTTGCCATCTGTCGCACTCTGATCTGCTGATGAAGAGTGCGTTATAATAAAATATATTATTATATTAGTATGAGCAGTGAAAACACTCTTAGCTAACAATAGCTTAACTTAGCTAATGATGGATGCCAATACCTCACGATGGCTAGCCAAAACTGATGATGGCTACCCTTATCTACTCATAGCTAACCATGGCTAGCTATATTTAACAAGATATTTCATGGTTAACGATTGGTTCTGATAGATCATGATGGCTAGCCAAATATAACAATATATACCATAGCTAACGATGGCTAGCTATAGCTTACAATAAATACTATGGCTAACGATGGCCAGCTATAGCTAACAATAGATCCTATGGCTAACGATGGCTAGCCATAGCTAACAATATATACCATAGCTAACGATGGCTAGCCAAATATAACAATATATACCATAGCTAACGATGGCTAGCTATAGCTTACAATAAATACTATGGCTAACGATGGCCAGCTATAGCTAACAATAGATACTATGGCTAACGATGGCTAGCCATAGCTAACAATAGATACCATGGCTAACGATAGCTAACTATAGACATCATGGCTAACGGTGGCTAGCTATAGCTAACAATAGACACCATGGCTAACGATGGCTTGCTATAGCTAACAATTGACACCATGGCTAACGATGGCTAGCAATAGCTAACAATAGACACCATGGCTAACGATGGCTAGCAATAGCTAACAATAGATACCATGGCTAACGATAGCTAACTATAGACACCATGGCTAACGATGGCTAGCTATAGCTAACAATAGACACCATGGCTAACGATGGCTCGCTATAGCTAACAATAGACACCATGGCTAACGATGGCTCGCTATAGCTAACAATAGACACCATGGCTAACGATGGCTCGCTATAGCTAACAATAGACACCATGGCTAACGATGGCTAGCTATTGCTAACAGCAGGTAACTTGAGGACCTGCCCTGGTATTCTCTCCCTGTTTACTTGATGCTCTTTTTGTCCCTTAGTCAGAAACTTCCCTCTACTGAGCCTCTGTTATCAGCATTTCACCAAGTTGTCCTTAAGCAGGGAGGGAGAGAGAGGGGGAGGGGCGAGGAGGACGAGGGAAGGAGAGAGAGGGAGAAAGAGAGTGGGAGGGAGAGAAGGAGGGGGGGAAGAAGAGAGAGGGGAGGAGAGAGTGGGAGGGGGAGGAGCGAGGGGAGATGGAGGCGGAGCCCGCGTGTCTCGTGTAGTTGGAGCAGCTCGGGCAGCAGGCAGAAGGTCTCGCGCTCGGCGGGTCATGTTGTCCACGCGGCTGGAGACCTGCCCGCGTGTCACCTTCAGCGGAGCTGCGACGGTGAGTGTCTGTTACCCGCCTCGTGCCTGCGCTTCTGTCCTTGGGTTTACCGCTCTGTCTCCTCCCCTGTGTCCTCTGTCTGTCTCTGAGTTTGTCTCCTTTTCTGTCTCATCCTCTTTCTGTCTTCGTGTCTTTGTCTCCCAGTATGTCTCTTCCTAATTTATTATAGATATTATATTCAGACAATAAAAGACAAAAACAATAAATAAAATGTATTGTTTTGGAATCATTAGATTTGTTCGTAAATTAAATGACAACGTTTTACATATTTGTTACATATTTTTTTATGAATGAATTTATCGTTTTTAAAGCTCAAGATCTTTCTTAATTTTATGAATCTGAATGAATTACATTCAAATGATGTATTTATTTAATTATTTTGTTTTTTCTTTAATGTCATATGAAGTGTATGTATATATTTGTCATAATCTTAACAATAAACTAAATAAATCATCACATTAATATAATTTATCTTTTTAAAATACTTTTTTTAATGTTTATGAATCTTGTTTATTGGGTTAGGGTTAGTGAATGAATGAATCCTGTTTATTGGTCTTAAAGGAATCATGAATAAATTAGTAAGTCGGCAGAAACATAATCAACACGATTTAGTTTTCAATAAAAATAACATTTCATTTAAGTTTAAAGAGATAGAGTTTTGACCCTTGAAAGCTAAATAAGCTTTTAGACTAAACATGTTCATTGTTTCATTAAATGATTATTATTTATTCTTATTAGCCACAGATCATTAATAGATTAAACGATCAATGGAAGGGAGTATTGATCAGTGATCAGTATCAGCAGCAGCGTGTTGCTGTGTGCTGTCGTTGTGTCGCTTCAAAAATAACTTCAGAGTCCAACGGAAAATACAGGGTCAGCCCCCCCGCCCCCCCCCCTAAAAATAACCCGAGTGGGCGGAGCTTGAACATGGTTTAAAGGGTCTGCCTAAACGTCTGCGTCACCTGACCCCCCCATGTGTGTCCTGCAGGCTCCGCCCCAGGGACCCAATGCTGGAGGGGAGGCGTGTCCTCACAAGCTTGGATCGACCAATCACCTCCGACTTCTCCTCTACGTCCTAATTCCCTCCACCAGTCTGCTGCTGCTCATCCTGCTGCTCACAGGTAACACACACACACAGGTAACACACATGCAGGTAACACACACACACACACAGGTAACACACACACACAGGTAACACACACACACAGGTAACACACATGCAGGTAACAGACACACATGCAGGTAACACACACACACACACAGGTAACATACATGCAGGTAACAAACACACACAGGTAACAGACACACACACAGACACAGTAAAGTAAAGAAGAAGAGACTGAGGAGAGATGACACATATTTGTGTTCTTTAATGAATCAAATGTGTGGGTGGGTTATAGTGTGTGTGTGTGTGTGTGTGTGTGTGTGTGTGTGTCAGGCATCCTTCTTGTCACCATGACAGCGTTGAGTCCTTCGACCAATCAGGACCAGAGAAGCTGTCCAGAACATTGAACAATTACCTCCTCTCCTCTTCGCCTCCTCTATCCTTCATCTCCTCTATCCTTCATCTCCTCTCCTCTTCACCTCCTCTATCCTTCACCTCCTCTCCCCTTCATCTCCTCTATCCTTCATCTCCTCTATCCTTCACCTCCTCTCCCCTTCATCTCCTCTATCCTTCATCTCCTCTATCCTTCATCTCCTCTCCTCTTCACCTCCTCTATCCTTCACCTCCTCCCCCCTTCATCTCCTCTATCCTTCATCTCCTCTATCCTTCATCTCCTCTCCTCTTCACCTCCTCTATCCTTCATCTCCTCTATCCTTCATCTCCTCTATCCTTCATCTCCTCTATCCTTCATCTCCTCTCCTCTTCATCTCCTCTCCTCTTCATCTCCTCTATCCTTCATCTCCTCTATCCTTCATCTCCTCTATCCTTCATCTCCTCTCCTCTTCATCTCCTCTATCCTTCATCTCCTCTATCCTTCACCTCCTCTATCCTTCATCTCCTCTCCTCTTCACCCACACAGACACACACAGACACACACAGACACACACATGCACATTGAACAGCCTGTACGTTGTCTCTCATCAGCCCCCCGGTTCTGTTTGTATGTTGACATATTAAATATATTTATGTGTATAAATACATATTTATATTTAGTAATACTTGTGTTCGTTCTTCTTCTTCAGGTATTTTTGGCAGTAGCCTCTTGAACTCCAGTACCCCCCTCCCCTCCCCCGGCTACCACGGCAACAGCACAAGCCCCTCCTCCTTCCCCGAGAGAGGAAACGCCACAGATTCGTCCCCGAAAAAGCTTGGCGATGACATCATTGCGTGGAACCGCAGCGCCGGCACAACCGCCGCTCCCACCAGTCCACTAGGCTCCGCCTCCTTGGCCTCACAGGCCACGCCCACACAACCTCTCACAAAGCCCCCTGATTGGCTGACCTCGGTGACCTCGCTGAGCAGCGCCTGGCCGATCGGCAGCACGTCGGCGCCGGACTCAGGTATGCGCCCCTCCGTGAAGACAGGAAGCAGCAGAGGCTCATGGGAAATGGGGAAAGTTTCATAAGTAGGACGCTAAAAACTCCCAGAGACGTGCATCCGTCCGCGTGTTGTGTCCTTGGAGTGCTGAGGGACGTCTGGACGTCCTCTCGGATGATTCATCCGCATTCAGCTGCTGCTTTGGAATTCTCCTCGTCTCCGTCTTTCTGGTCCTCCGCTGTCCTCTAATGTCTCTAGTGGAGGGGAATGCTAACGAGTAGGAAGGGGAGGGGCAGAGAGACAGGGACAGACAGAGTGACAGAGCAAAGGACAGACACCCCTGTCTCTCTCTCCCTCGTGTCCTCTCTAATGTGATTTCCCGTGTCCTCTCCGTCTCCAGGTAGCTGTCAGCTGATCACGGAGCCTCAGTGTCACATGTTGCCCTACAACCAAACATGGCTGTCCTCCTCCGTTGCCGTGGTGAAGAGCTCCGAGGTCGACATGTTGCTACGGTAACCGAGGCGACGCCGACGCTGTGTTGTTGTTGTTGTTTTGATCAGTGGATCTAACGAGTGTCCCTGGCGCTGCGTTCAGGTTCTTCGGCTACCTCAGCAGACTCTCCTGCTACAGACACATCATGCTGTTCGGCTGCTCGCTGGCGCTCCCTGAATGCACCGCCGCCGCCGCCACGCACAGCAGGTAACCCTCAGAGGTCAGAGGTCACACGTGAGCGTGTGCGTATCTGTGTGTGTTTGACTGGGACGTGTTTGTGTGTGTGTGTGTAACTGTGTATGTTTGACTGAGACGTGTGTGTGTGTGTGTGTGTAACTGTGTATGTTTGACTGGGACGTGTTTGTGTGTGTGTGTGCGTGCGTGTGTTTGTGTGTGTGTGCGTGTGTGTGTGTGCGTGCGTGTGTGTGTGTGTGTGTGTGTAACTGTGTATGTTTGACTGAGACGTGCGTGTGTGTGTGTGTGTGCGTGCGTGTGTTTGTGTGTGTGTGCGTGTGCGTGTGTGTAACTGTGTATGTTTGACTGAGACGTGTGTGTGTGTGTGTGTGTGTGTGCGTGTGCGTGCAGGCGGGTCGCGCTGCCCTGCGCGTCGTTCTGCGAGGCGGCGAGGGAAGGATGTGAGCCCGTCCTCCAGATGTTCAACGCCTCGTGGCCAGAGTTCCTGCGCTGCTCGCAGTTCAGCAACGCCACCTTCAGTTCTCCGCTGCCGCCATCATCATCGCCGACGGCAACAGCAGGCCCCGCCCTTCACGCCTGTTACGCGCCAAGACAGATCATAGGGAAACCCTGTGAGTAAACAACACACACTCAACAGGTCTAATGGTGTCACACGGTCGGACGTCATCACTGCTCCCTCGCTCTGATTGGTCGGCAGCTGTGTGCGGCGGGAAGCACCCCTTCCTGTGTGCGACGGGGGTTTGTGTCCCACAGAAGCTGGTGTGCAACGGATACAACGACTGTGACGACTGGAGCGACGAAACGCACTGCGGTGAGACGCACACACAGACACACACACACTGTGCGGTGATCTGTTTAAATGGCAGGTTGAGCCTGTTGTCGTGGTGATGAGCTCGCCGGTGATTCATTGTGGTTATTTACGGCGGTGCAGAGAGGTGGTTGTCATGGTGATGTCAGGAGACTATAGGCCGGGACGACAGGAATGTAAAGAGATGAGTTTTTCTGTCTTCGTCGAGGGCGCCCTGACCTCTCTGTGACCTTTGGGGTCGCCGGCTGCCGCAGCACACAAGACACGGACCAATGAAAGAGCTCGGAGAAAAAGAGTAAACAACAACAACAACACAAAGGAATACATGTGAAGCAGTAAATGGTCAACAAAACGTGATTATTTGTCCATAGTTAGCATAGTTAGCTTCAGCGTAGCTGCACTCGACCGTTGTTACCGTTGTCCTCAGCATTAGTCTAAGACACCAAGAAGAATGGTGTCTGTCTCACTGTGTGTCTCTGTCTCCCACTGTCTCTCTGTCTCTCACTGTGTCTCTCTGTCTGTCTGTCTCTCACTGTGTGTCTCTCTGTCTGTCTCTCACTGTGTCTCTGTCTCTCACTGTGTGTCTCTCTGTCTGTCTGTCTCTGACTGTGTCTCTGTCTCTCACGGTGTCTCTAGTGTGCACGGATGCAGAGTTTCGCTGTAGTACTGGTCGCTGTCTCTCGCCTGCTGTGGTGTGCGATGGTTACGACGACTGTGGAGACCTGAGCGACGAACTCAGCTGTGGTGAGAACACACACACACACACACACACACACACACACACACACACAGACACACACACACAGACACACACACACAGACACGCACACAAACACACACGTACACACACAGACACACACACACACACACACACACACACATTTAGTGACGTAGTTTGCGGATTAGAAGGAGGTGTGAGCGAGGGAACCCACCAGCTGTCCATTTGCCAACACACACACACACACACAGACACACACACACACACACACACAGACACACACACACACACACAGACACACACACTGAGAAACACACAGTATCCTGTGGCGGCTTCGTGTGTCCGTCGCTTGTTATTTTAACAGCTTTGCTGTAAACTATCAATCAATGAATTATGTCTTTACCTTCAACGACTCACCGTCAAACGGAAGCTGGTTTATTAGCTGAATACTTGAGACAGAGAAGCAGCTCGTCTTTAAACATAGAACCATCAGCGGGTCGGACCCGCGGGTCCATTGTCACGACTACAATACCGTTATTTGTTCTGTGTGTGTGTGTGTGTGTGTGTCATCAGTGTGTAATCTGGCTCGGGAACATCGCTGTGGTGACGGTCGCTGTGTGTCCAGAGACTGGCTGTGTGACGGAGACCACGACTGTCTGGACAAGAGCGACGAGCTCAACTGCTGTGAGTGATCGAGCCACTCGTAGAACCCACTTACCTTTAGTGACTGTTCACTAGTAGAACCCACTTACCTTTAGTGACTGTTCACTAGTAGAACCCACTTACCTTTAGTGACTGTTCACCAGTAGAACCCACTTACCTTTAGTGACTGTTCACTAGTAGAACCCACTTATCTTTAGTGACTGTTCACCAGTAGAACCCACTTACCTTTAGTGACTGTTCACCAGTAGAACCCACTTATCTTTAGTGACTGTTCACCAGTAGAACCCACAACCCACTTACCTTTGGTGAATGTTCACCAGTAGAACTCACTTACCTTTAGTGACTGTTCACTAGTAGAACCCACTTACCTTTGGTGAATGTTCACCAGTAGAACTCACTTACCTTTAGTGACTGTTCACTAGTAGAACCCACTTACCTTTGGTGAATGTTCACCAGTAGAACTCACTTACCTTTAGTGACTGTTCACTAGTAGAACCCACTTACCTTTAGTGACTGTTCACCAGTAGAACCCACTTACCTTTAGTGACTGTTCACTAGTAGAACCCACTTACCTTTAGTGACTGTTCACTAGTAGAACCCACTTACCTTTAGTGACTGTTCACCAGTAGAACCCACTTACCTTTAGTGACTGTTCACTAGTAGAACCCACTTATCTTTAGTGACTGTTCACCAGTAGAACCCACTTACCTTTAGTGACTGTTCACCAGTAGAACCCACTTATCTTTAGTGACTGTTCACCAGTAGAACCCACAACCCACTTACCTTTGGTGAATGTTCACCAGTAGAACTCACTTACCTTTAGTGACTGTTCACTAGTAGAACCCACTTACCTTTGGTGAATGTTCACCAGTAGAACTCACTTACCTTTAGTGACTGTTCACTAGTAGAACCCACTTACCTTTGGTGAATGTTCACTAGTAGAACCCACTTACCTTTGGTGAATGTTCACCAGTAGAACTCACTTACCTTTAGTGACTGTTCACTAGTAGAACCCACTTACCTTTGGTGAATGTTCACCAGTAGAACTGAAATGAAATGTCGATATTTAGCCATTAATTCCATGACGCTTTGCATTAAGCTCATTTATTTGGTTTTTGAGTGATGGTTCTTGTGTTTTCTTCTAGCGAAGATTCAACAAAGACACAACAAAGACACAACAAAGACACAACAAAGACACAACAAAGCGTGTTTATCAAATGTCAAGAGACTCACGCATGACAATCAGCAGGAAGTGACTCACGCTGATGGTCATGCGTGGAGTGCTGTAACTCCCTGGTTTGTGTGTGTGTGTGTGTGTGTGTGTGTCTGTGTGTGTGTGTGTGCGTGCAGCCTGTAAGAGTCAGGGCCTGTTGGAGTGCAGGAACGGGCAGTGTGTCCCCTCTGCGTTCCGCTGTGACGGAGAGGACGACTGTAAAGACGGGAGTGACGAGGAGCACTGCAGCAGAGAGCAGAGTGAGACATCCGTCCCTCCTCGCCCGTCTCTTCCTCCCACTTCTTCTTCTTCTTCTTCATGCGTGTGCGTGTGTGTGTGTGTGTGTGTGTTCTCCAGCTCAGGGCGTGTGCGCTCCCGGTCAGCCCAGCTGCATCTCCCCTTCCTGTCCGTCAGTGTGCGTGGGGGGCGGCGCCGCCTGCGACCCCCCAACCAGCAACAACTGCAGTGAGTCCCGCCGAGCAACAGACTCACGCAACACGTGGAACCATCGGTTCCCTCCACTGTTCACGGGTTCCGTGTGTGTGTGTCTCAGCTCGCTGTGAGCCAATCAGCTTGGAGCTGTGCATGAACCTTCCCTACAACCTGACCAGCTACCCAAACTACCTGGGTCACCTGTCCCAGAGGGAGAGCTCCGTGTCCTGGGAGTCCTCCTTGTTCCCGGCGCTGGTCCAGACCGGCTGCTACCAGTACCTCATGTTCTACGCCTGCACCCTGCTGGTCCCCAAGTGTGACCCGGTCAGCCTGCAGAGGGTCCCGCCCTGCAGGTCAGTCAGCTGGTTACAGTCTGTCCCCCGTAGGTCTTTTGTCTCATCTTTCCTTCCTTTGCGTCTCTCGTGCCGGCAGGTCGCTGTGTCGCCATTCGAAGGAGAAGTGTGAGTCGGTGCTCGGCATTGTGGGATTGCAGTGGCCTGAGGACTCCGACTGCAGTCAGTTTCCAGAAGAAGGCGGAAACACAACGTGTCTTCTGCCGGAGGACGGATTCGACGGTCTGTCTGTCTGTCTCTCATTTTTTTTTGTCCTGATATCAGGACTTGAACATGACGTCGTTGTCGTTGTCGTTGTTGTTGTTGTTGTTGTTGTTGGTTGCCGTGGCTACAGAGTGCTCCCCGAGCCACTTCAAGTGTCGGTCCGGTCGCTGCGTCCTGGCAACCAAGCGCTGTGACGGACACCTGGACTGTGACGACCACAGCGACGAGGACAACTGTGGTGAGACGAAGCATTTCAAAATGAGACTACTGACGAGTACTGCTGCTACGCTTCAATACGTAGTACAAGTACCTGTCGCGCGTGTCAGTAGTGGTGATGGAGGTGATGGTGTCACCTCTCAGGCTGCTCTGAGCGCGCTCTGTGGGAGTGTCCCGGCAGTAAAGTCTGCATCAAAGCCTCAATGATCTGTGACGGGTTCCCAGACTGCCCCCTGCTGGTGGACGAGAGCAACTGCTGTAAGTCCCTGACCCCAGTTCCACTGGGTGGAGGTGATGGTGGAGGTAATGGTGGAGGTAATGATGGAGGTGATGGTGGAGGTAATGGTGGAGGTAATGATGGTGTCACTGATGATGCTCCTCAGCGGTGTGCAGAGACAACGAGGTGTCCTGTAACAACCATCAGTGTGTCCATCGGACTCTGTGGTGTGACGGGAAGAGACATTGTTCAGACAGTTCAGACGAATGGAACTGTGGTAAGAAGTGTGTACTGTGTGTACTCATCCATATATGTGTGTACTGTGTATATATACATGATGTATTGGTCCCTCTTGTCTCCAGTGTCTCTGTC
>NC_135694.1:440000-442500 GCF_964276395.1 Gasterosteus aculeatus | reverse complement strand
GCGTCTGTTTACACTTCCTCTAACAACAGACTGTTTTGGTCACAAATATGATCTATTTATATTTACATGTATGTAACATATATACGTACGTATGTTATACTACATACATGTGATATGTAACATATCATGTATACATACGTATGTTATACTACATACATGTGATATGTAACATATCATGTATACATACGTATGTTATACTACATACATGTGATATGTAACATATCATGTATACATACGTATGTTATACTACATACATGTGATATGTAACATATATATACATACGTATGTTATGCTACATGCATGTGATATGAAACATATCACATATACATACGTATGTTATGGTACGTACATGTGATATGTTACATATATTAACATATGTATGTTATGGTACATACATGTGATATGTAACATATCGTATATACGTACATATGTTATGCTACATACATGTGATATGTGACATATCATATATACATACATATGTTATGGTACATACATGTGATATGTAACATATCATATATACATACTTATGTTATGCTACATACATGTGATATGTAACATATCATATATACATACGTATGTTATGGTACATACATGTGATATGTAATATCATATATACATACATATGTTATGGTACATACATGTGATATGTAATATCATATATACGTACGTATGTCATGCTACACACATGTGATATGTAACATATCATATATACCTAAGTATGTTATGGTGCATACATGTGATATGTAACATATCATATATACGTACGTATGTTATGGTACATACATGTGATATGTAACATATCATATATACATACTTATGTTATGCTACATACATGTGATATGTAACATATCATATATACATACGTATGTTATGGTACATACATGTGATATGTAACATATCATATATACATACATATGTTATGGTACATACATGTGATATGTAATATCATATATACGTACGTATGTCATGCTACATACATGTGATATGTAACATCATATATACCTAAGTATGTTATGGTGCATACATGTGATATGTAACATATCATATATACGTACGTATGTTATGCTGCATACATGTGAAATGTAACATTTGTCGTGACTCCGATGGACACACACGTGTTGCTCTGTGTGCGATCGGTCTTGAATGAACACAACAATCTCACAGATGATCAATAATCGACACTTTGTGAAGCTGATCAGCGTCACAGCGACACACACACACACGAGGTGACGCACACAGACACACACCTGCTATTATGTGAGTGATAATAAGACGCGTGATCCTGGTATTAACACAAGCTGTGTTCCCGTCTCGTGGTGTGTGTCTGTGTGCGTTACTCGTCGTCTTTGTTCAGGTCGATCGGCTTTTCATCCTCGAAGGTAAGAAACTGATTTAAATCAATGAGTGAATGAATGAGTGAATGAATGAATGAATGAGTGAGTGAATGAGTGAATGAATGAATGAATCAATGAGTGAATGAATGAGTGAATGAATGAATGAATGAATGAATGAGTGAGTGAATGTGAACACGTGTTCAACACCTCCGCTTCATATTCTTCATTCAATCCAATAGATTGTTACTGTTTATCATCATTTAGCGTTTCTGTCCTCATTAAAGGTCCTGGTAGGAACATAATCTTGTATTATTTATTGATAAACTAGACATGTGATTGGTTATCTGGAGATGATGCTCATGAACTGATCATTATCAAATTATTGATCAAACGCTTTGTTCTTTAAAGGGAAGAAGTTTAGCTGCTGGATCATCAGATTATGATCAGAGCTCATAGAAGTTGAACAGGTTTTTCCTACAGAGGAAGAGACGAACAAAGCATCACTTTGTCAGCGTGTCCACCGCGAGGACGCGGCTCTGTGGGGACATTCGTCTTCAATACTAAACATTGGATCCTTTAAAGGGTTTTTCTTTTGTTCGTTTTTCTTTTTCTAATCAGAACTTTCAGACACAAGCAGTTTTTTGGAACATGGCTGATTTTTTTGAGATTTAAATGAACACGACAACCAATCAGCTCGTGTGCAACAAAATGAGTCAATATTCATTAAAAAAATCAGAATTTAAGACCTGAAGAGATCAGAAGAGAGTATTTGGTCTTTTTGTGTTTTAGGGACCCGGTTTGTCGTGTAGAGAACAAATGTGTGTTTGTTTGCCTCAGATGATGGACGAAGAATCAACCAAACGGTTCTGTGGGACAAATGAAGACAAAGAGAGACGAGCTTATGAGGTAACACATCCATCTGTAACTATATATATATCACATATATATATATATCACATATATATATATCACATATATATAGTGATTCTCTTTAGACCACGTTGTGCTTGTTGGAGGTTGTAATATCTGTGGAGACAATCAGGGTCTTTAGATGTTTGTGGTGTATTGGATAACTATGATGTCACTCAGCATGTGGCAGGACCCCCCCCCCGATGTTACTGAGGTCACTGCAGCCACCAAAGAGAGAACGTTGATCTCGTTGAGTC